>NC_135416.1:14335000-14635000 GCF_051991245.1 Festucalex cinctus
TCGCTCTTACGGGGTTGACGGCCGAGTCGGGGTTAATCTGTAAAGTGTAGATGTCGTCTCTGGAGTACTGGAACAGGCCGTAGTATGGGTTCAGCATCTCATGAGACAACAAGTACAACCATTCCCTATGACACACACACCAATTTCAAAAAGCAATGTAATTATGTTCAGAATGATATGACAAGAAAATGTTCTACTAGAACAAAAGTACCTTGCTACCCCGCCGTAGTCGAGTCCCTCTTCTCCTCTAAATTTGATCATGAGTCTTTTCCACAAATCCTTTGGTCGCATCTTCATCACCTGCCGGTACGATTCCTACGGTTTAACACAAACAAGTACAACTTCATTTTTTTTTCAATTGTACAAAATGTGTTTCCTTTTGACATTATGTAATAGTGGCGTTCTTTTGGTAGAGGCCAGACGCCAGAGGCTGCATCTCAGTAAACATTTCTGCTGTAAAGTCACAAGAGCTCTAAGGCTTTTAAAAACATTTACATTGAAACACTTCACCTGAGCCAGCATGTACGAGACTCAACGTTTAGCCAGCCAGACCAAGAGCCAGCAGCAGCTGTTCAGCAGAACTTTGTGTAAACCAGAAATTCATGCTAGTGAAAACATTGCAGCTCAACCACATGCATCATTTGTGATTTTTACAAATGTAACTCTCATATGAATGCGGGGTACGGGACATAGGCCAATATAACTCAAACAAGCTGTTGTGAGTATGTAACCTGCGCTGCTGAAGCCAGACAGACAAGCTAAAGTGCTGCATAGCTGGTGTTTGGTGCTTGTACATCTGTCACGTCAAACGGGGATGAAGTCATATTTGTCACTGCTTAACTTGAACTCGTGAAGTTACGTCTGGCTCTCCACCGTTGCCTTCATTCTTGACGAACCCCCCAACACCCCACCCCCATACATGAGCTGCTGAAATCATCCAGAAAGAATGCATCGCCTGGGCCGAACAAATGGTTGGGATAAGGGAGAAGCAACAGTCTTTGAGGTTGTGTGAGGGCCTTTCTGGTCTGCTTTTCCCTGGAAATCATAAAGTGGTTCCAAGTATTGGTACTGGGCTGCCCCGGGCCCTTTTCTGGGGTACATCGTAAACACTGTGAAAGTAATTGCTAGTAAAAAAGCAAAGCTCTTGAGAGCATTCCATTGTTTGTGTGGATGTTTTGACATTGTCCTTTGCAAGGCATGTAATAAGTTTTATATGCACAGTAAATTTAATGCTTTTTGTGTGCATGTCTGCTACACACATGTTCGTTTACAGGTGCATGATAGTTTGTGTTTAAAAGGACAGCAACATGAAAAATCAACTTTTTGGAGCTTTTAGCCGTGTTAAAATGCCAATTCCTCACCAAACATGACCCAAGTGGTGTTTTCCTCCATTCGCACCTCTCTGAGAAATTCTAGGTCATTTGCTCTCCAAGCACCTGAGAAAACGAGCTATTGGCACTCTTTGACGTCATAAGGTGCAGACCCACCCCTGCACCGCCTCTGCGAACTAAACGCATGCCCACCTTCTCTGAGACCTCCATGGGATAGTGACAAAAGTAGCCTTTATCAGTAAACATTCTGTCCAAATGAATTCAAAGCAATCAATTATCCTTCACATTTGAAATGCCAAAGTGAAATGACAATTGTCCATCTTAAAATCCCACAAAGGTTCTGGCTGACACTTGTGTAAACTACAATTAAAACTTTTGCACTATTGAGTATAACTGAAAGAATAGTATAGTAGTTTGTCCGTTGCATTCAGAGGAGTGCTCAAACGCAGATCCAACAGCAGACTGCAGCCGGCTCGCTGGGGGCATGACAATCACACGGGGAGAGGCGGGGTTTTATTTAACTGGCCGTTTTACATCCGCGTTAGAAAACTAACCAGCAAAACAGCTAATATTTCATAAAATTACATCACCATGATGTCAAAAGGTAAGATTTAATATATATATATATATATATATATATATATATATATATATATATATATATATATATATATATATATATATATATATATATATATATATATATATATATATATTTTGTGTGTGTGTGTGTATATAGTTAACTGTTGGAAGGACTGAAAACACCGTGGTGTAATCCCTTTAATATATCAATCTGCCAGTTTTAGATTGGTAAGGATTTGGTTAATGCTTTGTCATTTACCTGTATTAATAAAAGTACCTGTTCAAGTGGACCTGAAGAAACGAAATTTTTTCCGATTTAGACTGCAGGTGTTCTGCTCTTACCTCAAAGATCTCCTCTCGACACACCTCGATGCGGCAGTGGCCTGCTTGGGGTTGTTGCTGAGAGAGCTCTTGACGTAGAATCTTGAGCTTTTGCACCAGATCTCGCTTGTACCTGGGCACCGTCAAGCACTCCGCCTCCTCCGGCAACTGGGCTGGGGACAGAGTTGGCTGGGGGCCGCTGGGACCTCCCTGGCCCTTTGTCTGAGCTGGATGGCTGGTGAGAGTTGAAGTGGGGGGGAATAGGCAGATGTTGGATATGAATTAGGGGATGAATGAGGAAGCCAGGCAGCAAAGACAGAAAATGGTCACTTGGACTGGCCAACCGAAGTGATAGTATGGCACATTTTTCAGCGCAGGGCATTGTTATTAACACAAGTTTACAGCTTGTGACTTTTTCGTCACAGTACACCGGAATATCATCATGGGTTGCATCATAGGTTACGACCAATCACGGCTCACCCGTTTTCTTTTTCTGCTTTGGTCAGCAAACTGAGCCATGATTGGTCCTTACCTGTTTGCTCAGCACAGGTGATGTCATCTTAAGTCGACAGCAAGTGGCAAAATTAGTTTTTACTGCTCAATGAGTCAAGTATCCCTTTAAAGGATACTAAAATGTCAAGTAAGATCAGCTCTGAATCAATGTTAAGCGTTATCAATGAGCACACAATTGATTTTTTTTTTTTAGGTTTTATTATACAGCAATGAACTTCTGTTTATACTTATGTGTTCAAAACCAAAATATTGTGTGACTGACCTGAAAGGTTCCATCATCCTACCCAGCACAAATAAGGTAAGGCAAGCAATGATGTTAATCCAGACCTAAATATTATTCCATCTTCCATCCCTTTTCCTGTCTGTTGCATAAAGAAGTGGATGACCGAGGTGTCCCTGCCCACCACCAACCACAAGTGGAACTTCCATGACCCAACCACAGGAGTGGCCGCCCTTCTACTTTGAGGTAACGTTGGGGAGGGAAAAACATTTCTGTGAACTCGGGTTTTGTCTTTGTCACTACAAACACTTCTTTCAACGCTACCAATGAGGTTGTGTGAATTTACCGCTCTGCCTCTCGCGTTCATCTTTGCATGGCCAGTGTAGCAGCTGAGACGCCCTCAAGCCCTCTCTGTGGTGTTGGTGGTGGGATGCCTGGGTGGCCCTCATAAAAACATAATCCATCTCTCCCTTCAACAGGACAACAGCGCACATTCTCCCTCCAGTGAGGAGATGTTGAGTCTGCAAAAAGCTTCTTCACAAGAAGCTACTGTCGTCTACCGGTAGGTGGGGGTGGGAGGCTGGTCAAACAAAAGGCTCCTCACCACCAGGTCTGCACTGACACTTGACGGAAAGGGAAGCCTTCTGTTCTAAGGTAGCAGTATATAAGCATCCACTTATTCCAACACCTCTTGTACACATGAGCACTCTGGTTCAGTGGCTTGAGAAATCCTTGTGGCCGTTCCAAACTAAACGGGTGCAGTGTTTCACGGGTCTATCCCTGTATAATCAAGTCCACTGTTATTTATTTTTCTGGCAAGAGCTGGGGCTTCTAGCATGTCAAAGACAGGATAAGTCTTCAGTGGTGCGGTGTTGAAAGCCATTTTAAGAAAAAAAAAAAAAAAAAAAAAAGAGGAAAAGAAAAGATAGCCTTTAAACAAAATGGAATGTGCTGCTTTGACTAGGAAGCTCAAGAACCATATAATAGAGCCCAAATTCAGCACATATCTTTCTTTGGAAAGCACGTTGTAATCAAAAATACATTTTGACATAGTTAATGGTCTCTGGTTTACAAAGGAGAAAAGCGCTGCATATTTGATGGCAAAATACAGAAAACTCCAACACAGCAAATCTGAAAATCCACCAAGCTCTTCAGTGCGACAGCATGGATGAAATATGCTGAGTGGAAGACAATATAAATTCAGCAAGCATTCATTTGAAGAGCCAGAAAGAGTCACATGGCACCAGGCCTGGTGAGCAGGGAGTATGCTCCAGCACGACAATGTTCTTCTTGGCCAGGAACTGTCAGATGCTTAGTGAGCATCAGCGTTGTCGTGCAACAACTCTAGCCTCTTCTCGCTCACTGAATAAAGCAAACGCAAGATCTCTTTGTAGACGTGCTGCTTGATTGTCAGACTCTAAATATATCACTTGTGACGCCAGTCCTGGAACTTTTCTGACACCTCGTAATCAGAAACAGCCTTTTGCATGGCATGTGGGTCTGCAGAGCAGTAATAAGTGTTGAGTGGGTGCACTGGTGTTAAAGCCGCACCCACCACCACCACCACCACCACCACCCTAGCCAGCAAAGAGAGTCAAAGGGGTCTTTATGAATCAATCTGCTGAAGGTATCAGCTGCCTCTACGACGTAGAAAGAGCATGTCCAAACAGTGTCACAGTTGCAGACTATAGAAAGTTGTACACATGCTGCAATGTACATTTTCAGGCCTTCAAAATGGGTGACAAAAGAATATACTGGCTAAATGATGCTTCCATATGGGCAAAAGAGGAAAGTGTGAAACTGACAATATTGTGGCAAGATCAGCATGAATATATTAAGCCTTGTTTCCTCCAAGCACCGTGTTTAGGTTTAATTATTCCATTAAGGATACCAAAATGTAGGAGGACTTTTATTACCACCAATCACAGTAGTACAGTACAGGATGCAGCCGTACCATTAATTAAGGGTAGACAGAATTGTCACTTCAATGGGAAGTAACAGTTGAACACAAAGATATTTGTTTAATTAATTCAATGAGTTATAAGCAATCTTGCTGCTTTGATGTGAAACAATGTACACAGCTGACACAAGTTATCACCGTTTTGACTGCACATCGTGCAGTAGACACGCTGATCAGAATTTAGCGAATGAAATCCTACCGCCAAAACGTGAGCTTGCTGTACCTGACTTTTTTTGTCAAGATGCCACATGGGTAAAATATAATTGGGAAGAAATGTGCTCACTGTAACAAAACAAAACAAAAAAGAGATATATATACTCTATATTATAATGTACATGCTTTATTTCAAACCATGCCACTTAAATTTATATATGGGAAATTATGGCTGTGGTTTATTCAAACTGTGTAAAGTAAAATTACCCCAAAGTAAATATAAAGTAAATATTAAAACAATCAAACAAAAAAAACATGCACTTTGTTGGGGAAATACCTGCTTTTACCTACTAAATCTGAATCTAGCTGTGACTAAAAATACCTTCAGCAAATAGTGACGCAACCTCTCAGATGTACACTATGTGCTGGCGCATGTCAGGAAGCAAACTATGTGAGAGACAGTGTGGCAGACCACAGTCATGTGGCCGTGTCTGACTGTCTGACAAGTGTCTAACAACAGCAGCCCTCAACGGCCTAAGACAGACGCCATACCCACTGCCAGAAATATGTTTGAAACAGATCAATCTCATGTCCAGGAACACTGAGGTGTCAACAGCAGACACACTTTACATCAGTTCTGTTCTGGCACACAAAACATAAAACACTATTGCACTTGGAGGATAAAACATTCATAAATGTAAACGATAGGGATGTAGCGATATTCAAACATCACGATATAATATCACAATATAAACTTCACAATACTGTATAAAAACTCACATCTGCCGCTTTTAATATCATAACATGATGACAATATGGCAATTTTAATATCACAATATAGCCGTTATCGTTACATCGCGAGTAATGGAGCAGAAACAATAAAAGTAAAATACTGACTAAAGGAAAAATTGCCCTACATGGAAATCATTCCATTAAATGGCCCTTTGGCTCTTGCAGCAACATACAGTAATACAGATGTCTGCATATTTGTTGCATGAGGAGATTGATACACACATTTAACATTCACATTCAATCAAGAGCGTTATTTAAGTCAAAAGCATTCTTATGCATGGTATAAAATCCCCATGCATGCTCTTTTTTTTCTTCCCGGAATCTCTTTTCCTGGCTACCTGTGATAAACAAAACAGGTATATTTTGACTTCCACTACAAGCATCAGCACAACTGAGCATGCATTAACTGGTTCTGATATACACCTTCATCAAACATCTTCAAAAGTAACTGTCAAAGCGGCGCTACATTTTAGCTGGGTCACGTGCGTACTGTGTATGTGTGAAAGACGTATACCAGTGTTGGGTGAAATGTCCCCAAATCTGCGTGATAAAAGACAGATGTCCTGACAGTGAGCCAGCGGAGAGGCTTATAACTTTAACAGTTTTTGGAGCAGCACAGAGGGTGGGGAGCAGCAGAGAGATTGAGGACAAGAGCTGATGGGTGTGGGTGGGGGGTAAGGAATAATAATAGAGATGAAACGGTAAAAAGCTCAAAGGCCTTTGTAGACTGTAAGACAAGGCTGGCATCAACGGAAACCGTCAATGTTCAGATAAAGCGTCTCACTTGCAGCAATGCTCATCTGCCTGCTGCTGCTGTTAACACGGTTATGTTCGCCATTCTGCGTAACTCCAACCAGAGTTAGAGTTTGGGTTTGGAAAAAAGAAAACAATGTAAGGCCATTTAGATACATGACAGCACTAAAGACTTGATGACTACAGGAAAAACTAGCCAATTACAAAGTACCACGTGATGCATCTTTGTCACTGGCTACATTCACACAGGAAGCATTTGAAATGTTTATGGTCAATTTGAACAGTCGCCCATGCATAAATGATGACACGTCACAAGTCCAGACCGGCCATTTTGTCTGTTATCAAGTCTGTAAGAGGTAGACTTGGATGTCACGCAACCTAGTTCACCCAGGCAATGAATGACCATGAAGTCCGTTTGACATAGTAAGGAGTATTCAAGCTGCATTTACACTTGCTTAAACAGCTGTTGCTGAGATTTGTAATGGAGGGCATTTTAACCTTTTTATTTTGACTAATCAGTAGAAGCCAAGTGAGGCTCCATTAGAAAGTAGCTCCAGTTAATTTGGACTTTCTGCACCTTGTCTGGCCTCTGCTAGAGATCCCCTAATAAAGAGTCAAGACAAGCAGCTAATGACGCAGACTGAAGAACATAGTTGAGCTCCGACTTACATCCAGAGGCGGTTCACACGCACGCACACACACACGGATACCATTTGACAAAATGGCCAGATGCTTATTTCCTAAATACGTCTCTCGTGCTAGTTTCTGTTATTGCTGCAAGAGCTTCTGACTTTGAAATAATAAAAAAATACAATCTACCAATCTTTCTATATTGCTCTTGTTCAAATGATTCCTGTATGCACACATGAGCAGATTAATGGTACATTGAACAGCCTTGCTAATAAAAACATACCCTAACATACCCCCTTCTTTAGTAAATTTATACCCAGCCAGGGAAGTTAAGCTTGCAAATGTGATTCCATCATCTGAGTGATCTGATAGATGATAGATACAGGAAGTCAGCCAAAGTATGTCAGAAAGTATGTGGAGGAGTGACTGGATGAAAACATCTGTCACCTGCGGCTGTTCATCGCAATTCTCTTCAGGTACGTCTGCAATGTATATGTACTGTGCGTGTGTGTGTGTGTGTGTGCTGTCTGGATGCAATTATGTAGGCTGTGCACATTTCAGTGTGTGCATGTGTGTTACCTGTGGTTAGTGTTTTGGCTGTCTGTGACCACACGGGATCCATTTGGACTCGGGCTGCTGGAGGAACGCAGGAGTGGAGAACGTGGAGGGAAAAAGAGAAAGGGAAGTGAGCCATAAAAGAGAAGGTGAATGACAGAACAGAGGGTTGAAACACAGAAACAAGTGGGGACCAAGTTAAAATAAAATAAGGAACAGTGAGACAGGACCAAAATCAAGACTAATATATGAATAAAAAAAGCTAGGCATTATATTACCAACTCGAAGGAGCTTTTTTTTTTTTTTTAAATAAACAAATATATATATTATTACCCAATAGTACAATGTTTTTCGGAAGGGTGCATTAGATTCTGTTTCATTGATACACTAGTATGTTGACTCAAACATACATGAATGAATGTAGCTGCATGTTAAAACAGGGAAGTCAACCCCAAAAAATTCAAGAAAATATGCTCTATATAGTCCTACTAGTCTAAATACGGTATTCTAGTTAATATTGCATTAGTGGAATATGAGTTAAGCAGAAAAATCCAGCAGTTTTTATCAATATCAGAAGATGACCACCATTTTGCCACTTTCTGTCGAGTGAAAATGACATCACAGTTGCTCAGGTCTCAGCTAACAACCAATCACAGCTCAGCTGCAGAATACAGGTGAGCTATGATTGATTGTTCCCTGAGCCCTGAGCAATTGTGTTGTCAACTTCAGTCGACACCAAGTGCCAAAATGGCCGCTCCGTGAGATGGATAAAAAGGGCTGGATTTTGCTGCATAAGTCATATTCCACAAATGGAATATTAATCAGAATTTCACGTTTAGACTAGTGAGGTCACATATAACATATTGTCAATAAATGTTTAAGGTTGACTTACCCTTTAAAATCAACACCAAATTTTAATGGGTCATTCCTATGCCAACTCTATAAAGCTGTGTGGAAACTGGTTTTGAACATTTTGTACAATCCTGCTAAATGTATCCGTCCTGCTATTTACTGTTTTAGTAGGTCAAAATGATGGCTGTGAAAAAGGCCATTAGAACAATAAAACTCGTGCTTGTGCTTACCAAAGACTTTTGTCCCATATTGAAATTGCAATAAATTGACCTTTCACACAGTAGTAGTATGCTTGAATATATGTTCAGTAGAGGGGGAAAAAAATGTACATATTCGGAACAGAGAAGGTTGGAAAGAAGAGATGAGATTGTCCATCTCCCACATATGTCGTCGTCCTTTCATTCCTTCCAGAAAGACTCAATAATTTAGCCACTAACAAATAAACAACACAGCCACTTTTGCCTTCCAGGTGCCTCTACTACCATTTTTATATGACTGGATTATTAATAATTTTGCCACTAGGAAACAAGACATTGGAATTGTGCCACTTGTCACTGAACCGTACAGAAAAGATAGCACTAGCGATAGAGCTTCCATCACTTACTTGAGAACCCGATGCAGGTTAGCAGACAGCCTCGGGTCTGTGAACTGGGTTGTTCGATTGTTGTGGTCTACAAAGTAGACACGGCCGGTAGCAGTGTTTCTAATCTCCCAGCCTGGTGGCAGAGGGCCAAGTTCCTCGCAGTTCACGTTACTCAAGTCCCTGGGTAAGCATTAGAAACCATTAGCTGCAGTGATACAAATGAAATGTTTATTGGTATCGCGTTTGATCTAATATACTGTATGCAGGGTGCTTCAAGTCGGTCGGTGGTGTAAAGAAAAGTGGCTACCATCTGAGTTGACATTAACATTTACACAGGACATGACGGTATTTATTATACAGGACCTTTTCAACTGTCACTCAATAAGATCACATCACCATGGCTTTTAACAGACTTATTAGCCTTCTGGCAAACTACTTGCTCCATTTTCTTGATTCTTCTTCTCTCCTGTACACCAACCGTTATGAGGACACTAAAGCACTAATGTGGGGCGACACCAAGTAGGGCTTGTCCTGATGTGTACGTGTGCATACTCTGTCCTTGTATTGAGGCAGAACGCATTAGTCATGGCACACGGAGCACATGCCTCGCTGCACCCATCAACATACTAGGTCATTTCAGCAACCTCATCCAAAAGGAACAAACGCAGAGGTGGCATGGATAAGTGTGCCGTTTTACATGTGTGCTTCCTCGATGAGCTGCAGCTGCACAGAGCAATGCTCAGAAATGTAGTCGGCAATCCAAAAGAACAAGTTGGAGCGCTTGTGGAATTGTGAGTGCAGATCATCTTGCAGGTGGTGTGTTCCGCTATCCAACTATATTCTTCCGACCGAAAAAAAAAAGGTCATTTCCTTTGGCTGACCCTGCTTGAATGTAACATATGTTTAAAATTATTCTGAAAATAACTAAGAAGAGCCAGTCAAGTCCATATTCATGAGTGTGATTTCTGGCTACATTTAACATTTTTTCATCTACCTCAAAACAATCAATAGAACGGAATGTGATAAGAGCAAATAATGAAGATGATGGATACCTGGGAACACGAGGGTCATGCCAGGTGCTGACTCCAGTCTGTGTGTGAAGGAAGTATACCTGACCCTGTTGAGTCGTTCTTTGCTCTAAGAAAAGACAGAAAAATAAAAACATCTGAATTTAAAATGGCACCGAAAGAGGTGATGGTCTCAAGCTGCCATCATCTGGCCCTGGTTGAAGAAAGTATGAGTCAGTTGGTGTACTTTAGAGAGGGAGAGGTCTGTTTATAATTAATAAGACGGGTAATCTGTCGGAATCACAACTGACCAAAGTATTTTTCTTAAGATGCCAATGTATCCAATAATTCATTTTGAGGCGTGCCCTAAGAGGATGGAGGACTTGCCTGGTGTTACTTGTGCGTGTTGTTGCCCTATTTGTAACTCAGGTATGGTATACGTGTTTGGATCATCACCCACCGCTATTAATCAACACAACCAGCAAAATGGAAAGTAGTAGGGTGACATTCCTGACAAAACCACTAATATGAAGCTTTACCATAAACAAATAAGCGAGCCAAAGACACCAAGAGGAAACCAAAAGGGGTGGGAGGGTTGTCAATGTGCAAATTTCTAACGGCTTGTAAAACCTTTCGTATCATTTTTCTGCCTCTGTAGTTCAGAGGGTTCAGTCTGAAAAGAAAGCACACTGACGAAGTGCTGAGCATCCGTGACTCACTTTGTCCAAGTTAGGCCTGCGTCACAATTTGAGAAATAATTCATATTAAATACTCAACTTTAAAGACATTTTATGCTATTTGGCTTTTAAAGGATCACTCTTAAACAAAGATTCTAACCACAACTACTGTGTTATTTCCCCCGGATTAATAATTTGGAATCGTGGTGACTGTCAAACTATGAAACATTGTGGAGTGAATACATTGAGAAGAGGCTGTAGAAACTCTTAACTGAAAAAATAAGATAAGGAATACACAGTACTGTACTCACCTCAACTTTATTTATAGAGCACTTAAAAAAAAAGAATCAATCTGAAACTAAGTACTGCAGATAAGTAATAAGCAAATATAAATCCTGAAACACCAAGAAAAGAATAATAATAGTAAATGGTGTAAATAAATACAATATAGGAGAACTCTAAAAGAACTAGAAGAGACAGCAAGTCAGCTGCAACAACAGCTGTCAAAATTCATCTTGATCAGGGGCCAAATTCTAGTGATGATTTCCCTCAGAAAGCTGTTATGACCGAGATATAAATGTGTAATTGCCTCTGCATTATTACGGATAAAGAACAAATTGATGGTTAAATTAGCTTTAATACAATCTCAAGTCAAGGAAAACAGGATCAACTCTTGTTCCATTTAATTTACAAAGGGGGTTTAAAAAAAGAAAAAAGAAAAAGAAATATGTTGCAACAATAAAAGTGAGGACAATTGCGATTTTGGTATCGACTTAAGCAAAAAACAAACAAACTGTAACAAATAAACAAACAAAATAAACATGATGTAGACGCACATGATTTGCACTAGCGGGCCACATCTAGACCGCGGGCCTTGGATTTTCCCTGGATCGCCGGTATGCCAAAATCAACCAATGAATTAGAAAACAAACTGATTAAAAAAAAAAAAAACTAAACAAACATTTCTACAACTTGCACAATAAAATGAAATCCACTCTGCCGTTAAAAACAAAACAAAAAAAACAAAAAAACAAAAACAAAACAGTTTTGATCTATTGGAGAAGAACTTTAGCTTTAAGCTCTAACTAGTTTGCTGTGGTGTACAGCTGCACTGTATTAGACAGAGAAGTGTTTCCAATATTTTAACTCTCTTGCACAGCTAAATGAGGTAACAATTATGTAGTCATAATGTTGTGGCTTGCTGATGTTTATTCTTTGAATGGGGCAGACAATTCCAGACTATTTAGTAATCACTATAGTGTCACATTTAAGTGAAAACAACAATTCTGCTTCAACATTGTGTGAGCGTGTGTCTCAGCTGTCTCTCACCATAACCCTCGGGCAGGTCGGGAGGCGTGTGCAGGTGCGTTCGACTCATGTAGTTGCGGTGCCGTTGTGATCGCACCCGTCTCTCTTGGAGTCGCTGTTCTCCAGGTGGGCCACTGGCCTCTGCCCCGTTAATGGGTGTCATCACTGGTGTGTTCTCATCCACCACACAACTCAAAGGACGGCCGGACGGGCTGGAGTACTCTGAAGCTGGCCTGGAAGGGGCCAACAAGTTTATTACTGTGTTTTTAGTTTCACTTCTGCTTTCATGCCTATTTTCAGGCTCAACTTCTACATGTGATTTACTTAGAAAAATACCTTAGCACAAAAGCATTTAGGGAATTAATCTGACAAAAAGTTTTGAATTTGTAGTAAAATGTTTAATTGGTTGTGTGCTATCTGGAAATACTGTTTACAGCATGGTCAAATAAAGTTTTGACAAACATAGGACTTGTGTGTTTGCAAGGATGGCCTCAAGATATGCTAATATGCGCTAGGCGTGCAAGCATTTTCCTTGTCCTGGTGTCTAGACAAACACGCAAGAAGCGTATAATTACAGCATCATCATCCCTCAAAAGGCACATTGCATTTTATGGCTATGAAGATTGAAGCCATATTAGTTCTGAACAGAAGGTTCTCACAAGAGCGAATCTTGAGCGTGTTTGTGAGCTACTTAAGAGCAGGATGTCGACAGCAGATATCTGATAAGCAAACACAAACACAGACTGGCTGGCTTACTGACACTTGTGTGTGTAACAAGTCTGACCACTGTCTGGCTATCCACAGTAACTGACGCCTTGGTTATCGAAAACCGCGGACCCCCTGTCTGTCAACCCTCCTCCTCCTCACTCTTTCCTCCTTCCATTTCCTCTTCCCCTCTCACTAAACGCTGCCTCCTTTTCCACCACAGCAAGGCACTAACAAATACAACAAAAATATGCTCGATAATAATGATAATGATGATAATAATAATAATAATAATAATAATAATAATAATGAAAAATAAGATATGAAAAGAACAAACACAAATAGTTGAGCATTAAAATAAAATAAGCAAGTACCGTAAGAAACTTGATTAGATTACAGAATTGTTTTTCAATACTTCGTCAACCACCTCACTCATCCTCCATTAACCACTCTGACTTTTGCAAACATATTGTGTCCTACTATATTATATTCACTATTCATCTTTTCCCTTTCCATTTAAATACGTACCTTGCTTTGTGGTGGACTGGACACTATAACTGTGTAGAAAGTACAGCTGAGGTAGGTTCTTTGTTTGCTTATTCTCTGACGGCTCCGCTGATATGGGTCAAGAAGGAAGGCGACAGTCGTTCCGGCAGGAAAATGGGCCAAGTAAAACCTTGCTGTTCGACTGGCTGGCCTGCTAGCAAACTTATTTGTATATTGGTGTTCATGTGTGAGCTGGAGTAGGGTGGGGTGGAGTTAAATGAAGTTCACTTTTTACCGACACTACAAGGGGTAATTGTTAAGACCCTCTTAATGCTTTTTACAGCTGCATGGCAATTTCAAATTGTAATAGTTCATGAGGTTAATAATGTAAAATATCAATGATTATATTCTCATTTTATTTTAGTTCTATGTGGCTCAAGGTACAATGCAAAAGAAACGCGTGTACCTGGTAGGTCTCTCCCATTGTGTCGTGCGTGTGATGTGGTTCAGGTACTGTATTCTTCCAGAGGCTGTTCTTCTCTCTTCCCATCTGTTTTGCATGCATATTAAAACAAGAGTTATTTTTTATTATGAAAAAAAAAAATACCATTGATGTTCTACATTGTATTGCCTCTAACACAGATAGATCAAATCTGGGAAGAACTTGACGTAGAAACAATCTGTGGCAAGTTAAAAATGTTGTCTTTAGATGTACTTGAAGTCAAGAGAATGCATGAGACAATTTCTGAGACTGTCAGGACACACTGATAGCAAAGTGAAAACATTTCCAAAATAATCTAGATGGAGAAAATGAGGAAAAGGAAAAACAGCCACTCTGCAACTCATCCATGAATGAAAATACACGTCCAAGCAATTGTTCACATTGCGTTCTTATACTCAAAATCATAAAGGGAGCGAGAACACAGCCTTCTATGCACGAGTCATAATACTGACCCATCAGGTAAGTCGTTATCAAAGAGACGACTGCAATCCACCACTGGTCCTCCAGTACCTATGCGATCTCTTGACTGAAGACTTACTACAAGATAAGGAAAATGGCAGATATACACTTTATAAATTCACTCAGTTTTATGGCGTATAGAAGTTTTACATTTAATGCCACTGATGCAAATGCATAATGATGTTTGTTTACCAACTATCTGTCCTCTGACTGTATCATTGTCGTTGGGGCCAAGCTTATTGAGGTCCAGTCTCTGATCTGTGAGAGGTAAAAGGATTTCCATTAGTTCAGCACCTATCCCAATTATTTTATTTTATTTATGTAATGGTTACAAGTAAATAGTTTCACCCAAAACAGCAATGCAACAGAAAGAGAAAATAATTTAAATTGTCATACTTTGCTCAAGAGTCTGACTTCTGTACTTTAAAGTAATTAAAAAAAAAATACAAATAAAATAATACAATACGAAAAGTTCTATTTGGATAAATCTCATAATCGAACAAAATGAATCCAAGTCTTGTGGTTTCTGGATGAGTAAAGAATCAGTCCTACTGGGAAAACTACATAATTGAATTGCTATTGCCTTTCCCGTTACATGCATGATTTTGTCTGTGCGTGATATGACCACTTCACGGCCTAAATAACTTCACAGCTTGTTCCAAGAAGTGTCTACGCATCTGTTCCTTATACATGTCTAGACTAAACATACATTTTCTTCCTAAATAAGAGGCCACCATTGAGACAGTACATTTATAGTTCTAAACCACAAGCGCTCACCACACCATTCAGGTCCTAAAGGCTATGAAAAATGTGCAGAACTGCACTGTGTGTGTGGCTGTAATTCCAAAATTCCATGAAGGTGTGGCTATGTTTTTTGAATCGCCCATTAATGTTGTGTGCCTCTGTATTTTATTGTGTATGCAATTGTTTTAAAAAAAAAATCTGTTGCATCAAAGTCACAGTTTGAAAAGCTAGCTGATAGGTGTTTGTATGATCTTAAGTGAGGCAGAGGATGTTGAGGTTTGCATCCACAACGCAACATGAAAAATAGATCAGTATCTCTGCCAGAAAGATTTCTAGAAATCCAGGACAACCCCTTTTGGGGTTTTGAAGCAGTTTGTGTTAAAACTGAAAATGTTTTGTGTTTGAGTTGGATGACAAGTCAGCTATGGCTAGGAATAAACCCTCTAGGAATCATGGCGATTCCAGTAATGTTGTGTTTGTGCTTTTTTTTTTTTGTCTTTGTATGTTTGCATCTTGGTCAGACCACAGAATGAGTGTGGTTCGCGTCTGCTGCGCACTGGACAAGGACAAAGGATTTATGTGCAAATTGGTGTCTTGTAATAGCTCTTGCTTCCTGTGGCTCTGATTAAGTATAGTGTCTAGAATGCTGGTTATACAATAACGTGGCCAGTCTGGAGCCGGACAGAAGAAAATATAGTGTCAGTTTCATAAAACTGTGTGCAAATCTAAAGTGCATGTCCTTTGGCCCTGGATAGGTGACAGTATCATACTTGACTAGCACAGTCATGAGACCGCTTTGTGGCAGGACTGATTCTGCTCTATCTTTGGGAGATATCACAATCGGGACTTAATTACAAAAGAAAAAAAACGTAAAATATTTGAAGTTGAGGTAAGAGGCTCTTGAACTTCCAGTGTATTAATTCAAGGAAGCCTGGACAGTTAACATAAAACATCATCCAATGACTTTTATTTAATAGTAATAACCCAACCGTATGCCAACAGTAATGTCCTGTTTGATTTGCAGGGTTTTGATGCTCTCCCTTTAGAGATAAATGAGCCATGGCACAGTTTCTATGCAAGTGAAATTCTTTTTTGTTATTGTATTCTTTTGTGAACAAATTATTTTTCATAACTTGCACAAACTTTGACTAAAGAATGAAGTCAATGCCCTTTTTTTTAAGGGTTACACTTTCTATTCAATTTCATTCAATATTCACAAGTCAGTCTCTTGAACACATACTGCAACTCCACCATGAAAGCTATGGCTAATTTCAATACTTCATGTCTCATTTTAGAAAAAGACATTAATTGCTAACTGTTTTATGGCCGTAGAAATGTGGAAAGAATGACAGGGGTATAAATTTGCAAGTGCTAAATTATTTCCAAGTAATACATTTCTGAAATTACTGACTATTATCACAACTTTTTGAATTGTGTTTTAAAAAAGGGCCTTATTTAACATTTAAAACAAACCAGACATTCAATATTTACAAAATCAAAAAAAGTGCTTGATTTGGTCATTCATAACTGTATTGTCAAAGTAATTAAATACATATTGGGATTGAGTAAATATATACTTGAAAAATACAATATTGGCAGTCGGTGTGGGAATCGCAGAGTAACTTGCTCTATTTTACCAAGAATACAATATCTCGATTCAGCGACTGCCATTAAAGAAGGGAATATATGTAGAAACTTGTTATATACAAAGCTACAAAGCTTGCATAATTTGAGTAATCTGAGTACAACTTTTTTTCTCATTTTACCATAAAATATAGTCAAGTGAAAAGCCTGTACAATGTGTATTTTGCTTAATAAAAAAATTAACTGGTTGACAAAGTAACTTGTGCTTCAATGGATAAAATTCACTTTGTAAAAAAAAACAAAAAAAAAACAAAAAAAAACATTCTGTGCACAACTTGGAAACTGCTTGTGGGTGTGACTGAATAAAAAAAAAAATAGTAGAGGGTGGTTGGGAAATAGTTTGGTGGTTCTTATACTGTATGTCTTATTAGCTAACACTGTGAGAGCGTGTGTTAATGTGTGTGTGGGTGTGCGTGCGTACACTGCATGTGGTCAGGGAGTAGTAGTGCAATGGGACGTAAGGGGGAGTTGGTGGTATTTTTACAGTGAGGACTATAGTTCACTTTATATGATGCAGCATTGACTTACTGCAACTGGCAAAAAGGTGGACAGCATCCGAATGAGATTGAGCCCGAGACTGTCCAGAAATACGATGTATCATAAAGTCAAACAAGTGCAGACCTCAAACCAAGGTGGAACAATAATGCATTATGATGAACGATAGTGATAAACTCCTTCGCCAAACTGAGCGGTTGGTGTAAAATACAAGCATGAGAGGGAATGAGGGGTAAATAGGAAGTATGTGGAAAGAATGCCCATCCATCGTAAACCATTACTACAGTTACGGTAATTCTTATGGGGAAAAAGTAAGACCTGGATGTAAGAGGTAAATTTGAATAGTGGCAGTCTGTAAACTGAACAGTGACACTGTTGAAAGGATTACATGGATAACAGAAGGCTACTGAACTGACTGCTCCCATAAGATCATGAAGAAAAAACAATACAGTTTTATCTGCAGTAGGGCAGCATGTCATAAATAGATGCAAAGATTTTTATGTTTTATTATTTTTTTGTCAGTGGTGATGAAACCAGGAAGCGCCGACGCCGGAGGAAACAGACCTAAGACGAATGGACGCTGCAATTATTTTTGTTCTTGCAGAATTACTCAATAGTTTCCTTGTTGAATGTTCAACAGTGAGTGGCAGTTCGTGCATTTTTATCTGGTAAAGATGTGTGTCCTTGTTTTTTTCCCCCTAAGACGAGACCGAAGACATTTTCATCCGTTGCCGTGATTAGTCAAAACAAACGTGCACAAGATGCCGCATTATCCAATCAGCATGAAGTCCCTCCTTTCCCAAACAGATCTGCTGAGTGAAGTTTCAGATTGAAAATGTGAAGAACTCACTTGAGTGAATCACAATTATCAATCTGGCTTGTGAGGTTACAAATGTGTCCTATTATTTGACACTATAGCCACTATCAATGTTTTTCAACTAACCACAGTAGATCATAGAACTGTGTACGGTAGATTCTCAGGCATTCAGGTGACAGTAATCCACTAAATTGTGTTGAATTGTGGCTAGACGTTTTTACTAAACATTAACTGTGGATAGCAACATCAGTTTCACTCAGGAAGACTGAAGAGAACACGTTGCCATTTTTGGACTCCAGGGTATGAATAGGGAAGGACTAAAGCCACAACATTGAGGTCTACAGATAACCACACAGACCTGTACCTGCTCTTTGACTTCCATCATCTGGGGGTGGTCAGAACCCTCAAAGACAGAGCAGACAAAATGCCAACCACAGGCAACGGAAGACAGAAGGAGCAGACATACATCCGCAAGGCTTGAACTTTCTTTGGGTTAACTGGGCCTTTGTCAAATCCACCAGAAGGGCCACTACACTCAATCCCGAGGATAAAAACGTAAAACGGATGACGTAATGAGGTGGTCCCTTATGCGGCTGGTTTGTAAAAGAAAATGTTATCTACATAACATGCCAACACCCTTCAAATCCTGCAATACCCTCAGATGAACGATACTGTACGTCATGCTACGAACAAATTCCCTACAGGGAAACTCAGTGTTGTTTAGGCAATAAGTATAGCAAATAGGAGTGCAAAGAGGGGGCAGATTTAAATTCCAAACAAAGAGTGTTTTGATTTAAAGGTAAAAACATCATCAACAACCAAGAAGAGTGCAGTGCCCTTGATTCCGGTAGGTAGGTAAGGCAGGTGGGTTTCAAATGAAAACAATTTATATTGACTGTATGGGGGTGAGAGGGAACGTCATGGTTTCATCAAAATTGAAAAAAGGGAAGATCAGCATAATCTTTCGGTCCAAACAATCTCAAGCACTTTTACAAACGGACATGAAAATGCCTCTGGTTGTCCAATGAAAAAAAATAGGTAATGAATGGTCAATTTTTCAAAGTGAAAAGAAAACTTACAGCCGGTATCTTTAAGTCTGTTGATGGCATTTGAGAGGAGGCGGACGCAACCCAGAAAACCAGCTCCCTGCTTTTTGTGTATCTTCTTGTGGTTCCAAACACTGATGGTGATGGAATCAGCCTTTCCAATATATCTGGAAGAAAACAAACCAAAACATACTAGTGTGAACAGTGTTTGCCCTTCCTGAATTATTTATTTATTTTGCATGTTTGTCACACTTACAGTAATTGTTTTCCATCATCAAACAAATATAAATATCAGTCAAAGACAACAAGTAAACACAAAGTGCCGTTTTAAATGAGCTATAATAAACCTACATGGCCATGTGTGAACAAGTGATTGTCCCCTAAACCTGTATGGGCCACCCTCAGCAGCAGTAACTAAAAAAACAAACATTTTCTATAAACTACTAGGGGTGTGAATTGCCTCGTACCTGACGATTCGATTCGTATCACGATTCACAGGTCACGATTCGATTCGATACCGATTAATCCCGATACGAATTTATAAGTCGATTGTTGCGATTTTTTTTCATTCAAATTTAGAAAATACTAATCAGTAAGCTTGTAGAGTGTAAGATTTATATGAAAATGTATTTCAGTCTTATAGAGGTTGTAATCTGTTTCATGTTTAAACAGCATTAAAATAAAATATTAAGGCTTAATGTTCCGTTCATATAACATTCTTCCATGCTTAAGGTGTGAATCCTAAAAAAAAAAAAAAAAAAAAAAAAAAAAAAAAAAAAAAAAAAAAAAAAATCAAAAAAAAAATCGATTTTGCCTATTATTGAATCGATTCGAGAATCGCGCGATGTAGTATCGCGATATATCGCCGAATCGATTTTTTTTTTAACACCCCTATAAACTACCAATGAGTCTTTCACATCTCTGAGAAGATTTCTGGATCACTCTTCCTTGCAGAATTTCTTTAATTCAGAAACACTTTTAGAGATTATGCCACAACATTTCAACTCAAGTCTGGACTTTGACAAGGCCACTCCAAAACCTTCATTTTATTTTTCTTAAGAATTCAGAAGTTGACTTGCTGAGGTGTTTTCGATCGTTGTGATGAATCGTGATGAAGAACCCAAATGTGTTTCAGCTTGAGGGGGTCACAAACTGATAGTCAAACATTTTCCCCAAGGATTTTATAGTAGAGAGCACAATTCATGGTTCCATCAATCATAGCAAGTCATCCAGGTCCTGAAGGGGGAAGTAGCCCCAGACCAAACTTACTTTCAACATGTTTGACTCTTGGTATGGTATTCTTTTTTTTTTGAAATCCTGTTACATTTACACCAGTTGCAACGAGATGCAAACCTTCCATAAAGGGCAACGTTTGTTCTGTCATTCCATAGGATATTCTCCCAAGTCTTGGGAATCATTCAGATATGCTGTGCAAAAGTAAGAAGCCTTTATTTTCATTTTTGGTCAGCAGTTGTTTTCAGTGAAAATGAACTGAACTTTTTCCAACATAGTGGTGTTGGGCCGATTTCTGTGGGAAAAGTACGTGATCAGCATCAGAACCAGCAGCCTAAAACCTTGTTCGGAACACCTCTAACGGTATTAATTATTATACAAGGCAAAGCCCAAATAACTGATTGGACACTCTGACATCCTTGTACTCGTGGATTAAAAATGTTACCCCCCCCCCCCCCCCCAAAAAAAAACAAAACAAAAAACGTCTGTTTTAAGAGTGAGAACATAAGCTAGGTTTGCGGTGTAGACTTTCTGGCTGAGCAATAAGAGAAGCAAGAGAGATTTTAAAGTAAGTGTGTGAAAATGTGGTTTTACTGATTTAGTGCAGAGGAAGCCAGTCTAGTCAGTGTTAAAGAGAGGAAATGCAGATGATGTGCTTCACCGTTATATCTGTGACACAGTCAGATGTTTGAAATTAGAGTAAACATATCGTCCCAGCGTTAGCACTTAAAGACACAAGTCAAGTACAAATGGCTTGAGTTGAGCCACAAACACAGAATTGCAGCAAGTCGTAGCCTCGCAATATGACATCGGGCAAGGCAAGGTGTTTCCCTATGAAAACTGCTGCAAAATGTCAAAATGTTTATTATGACAACTACATCTCAGCTTTTAGAAATAGTCATATTAAAATATAATTACAACCCCTGTGGTTTGTGATTCTGACCAGGATGCAGTGGCATGACTTGGCAGCCTTGCTTCTGGCTGGGTCGCACATTATGACCTCATTGCACGTTTTCCACTTTTTTTCTTCTTTTTTTTTTTTATGACAAATTAATGACAAGTTATATGCTTATCCAGGTGAGTTAACAGAATCTATGCCAAGAATTGGATTTTGCGAGAGAAAAGGGATATGTGATTATTTAAAAACACAAACAAAACAAAAACAACAACATGGGATTTCACTACTTAGGTCTTAGGAGAATTTACAAACAGAAACCTACACATAGGTACACATAAAATAATTCACAAATATAAAAAGCACCTATTATATCTTTATTATATATAATTTGTCTTGGCTTGGCTATGACAACTTGGATAAGGAAATATGTCTTTCTACTGCAAACAAAGCTATCTACATACAATTTAGTAAATGCGTAACTACAGCCACATACTGTACATTTAAACTCAAATTGTTCAGCAAAATAAAAACGAAACTGAATTTGTTTAGCATACCAAAAACATTGCAAAACCTACATAAAAATATAAATGATTGGGAAATCAAAATAGGATGTACATAGTGTACTTGTTTGTATATTGTTTGCTCACACCGTTTAGAGTATTTATTATTTATTCATTTACATCTCATCAAGACACAATAGCGACACTCCTGAAGCTGGAGGCTAGCTATGGGGGTGTGGCACATTGGAAACCCACCAAGCCTCCAGTCCCATCTGCTTTCTGTGGCATGTTAGCCATTTCCTGAAGCAGAGGAAGAGGCCAGGGGTCGCTGGCAGGGAGCATGCTTCACTAAGAGGGCGACCATCCAAAAGGGGAAGAGAATTATGTAAAGGCGGGAAGGAGATTTGATGAAGACAGATACTGTCAGTGACGAAGGAGCATTGGGAACATGGTTTGAATGTCCAATAGGGGGAAATGGTGCTAAGGATTGGGCGCCTTCTGATAAAGGTTAGTCCTCATGAGATGTCAAGTCAATAGGGCAGTTAACAATTACATCTAAACTACTATTTTTAGAACTGCGCGTGTGCATGCGTGGCCAGTTCATTTTCGGGCAAGAAACACAGGCAGGCGACTGAGGGAGTGTATTCGTATTTCGTACGAGGCAAAACTTGTGAACTGACTCCATATTTCACCATAAACATACTTAACAGACGTGTTATGGTAACAACAAACCTCTACTGCTTTTGCCTCTGCCGCTATGTGACCGGGATCGAATGAAGGGACTTTCCAGAAGAATGGCTACACTGGGTTAAAGCATGTGCAATTAAATGGCAGTGATTTACATGAAAAATGTTACCGAAGACACCTATATGTGCTTTCTACATTTCCTTGGTGGAAATGGGCCAACGACTGGAGCTATGTTTATCGTATGCTTTTTCAGCACTAGCCCTGATAGCTGCTGCATGCTGGCTACTATACATCATGGTGTAAATACACCAAAAAGACCTCAAGCTCACCTACGGAGGCCACTGCTGCTTAGATGTGAAAATTAATATAAAGTGAGCACCAGTTAGCACGGCACAGCGTTCGTATCATTTTAATCAATGACAGTGCTATAAACTAGTGATTTTTGGGGTTCTGTTCTATTGATGCGAGTGTGCAACGGTATATGATAGCTTAGCGTGAGCAAAGCTTGTTATGAGGACAGCTGACGCCCAGCTCCAACTTGATAAAGTGGTGTTTTTAAACTCATACAATTCTGTTGCTGATGTGCACAAGAGGACATGAGGGCACACTGATATTGGCGATGAAAAAAGGGTATTTCAGGGGAAATGATGTATTATAGATTGCTCCAAAACTGATTGACATAATTGAGAGTGAATGCCAGTTTCAGAAGCATTCGGGACTACTTACAGATCATAATGTTGATTCCACTTTGGGTCCAATGTATTTCTCACAGTATCGGTAGAGTGGCACTGTCCAGAGCCATCCACCACCACTTTGGCAAAGGGATCAGGTAACCCTGTTAAGCACAAAAAAACCCCAGAGGAGTAAGACCTAGAGTGTGTGAAAATGTTTAGCAAATCAACAAATCTAGAGCTTTCGATTGGGACATTTTCATGAGTAGACAATGCAAGTAAAAATATATAAAAAATTATTGTACTGTATTTATATTATCATTTAAATGTGTATTCTTACAGAAACAATTGGATGCATGTTCTATGTTTTTAGTCTGACAGAGATATGCAGGTTAAACTAAATGAATTGGAAGCTAAAATACCAACTGTTAATCTTGATCCGATTAAGGAAATAACAACATGGCAACCTACTGCCAACACAAAGTCCTAGCTGAATCCAGGAAAGGCAGAAACTGTAGGTATCTCAATATTTTGCTACAGCAACACAACCCCCCCCCATCTGATATTTGAGTAGAAATCTGATCAGGGATCCATTTATGACAATGGAAGACTTGTAGTCACTTGTTATTACTTCAGGCTTAATAGTGAACAACAGTGGTATGAATACTATGCAAGCCAAACCTGTTTGGTTGCTTTTTATGGGCTTCCCTCTTATATTTTGTGTGTTTGTGCAAGGAAAGAGGGAATAAAAAAAAAAAACTGTTTAAATGACATGCCAAGTTGAAAGAGGAACTTGCATGCTATCTGAATGATATGCTACATTTCTAATTCACAGTAGTTGGCAAAACCACAATTGGCAATTACGGAACATGTTTAGATTATTTTTTGTTGTTATTGTTTTTTTTAAATCACATCTTCTCAAATGATTGCCAACAGGACCACAGAAAAATAATCATTTATGCTGGTAACCTAAAGCAGAATATCGGTAAAAGAAGCAGTAATAAAAACTCACTCACACACACACACACCCCCACACCCACACACACATTCTGTGTCTTCTTTAGGCTGAGTACACAAACACAATTTGGCA
Organism: Festucalex cinctus; assembly: GCF_051991245.1. Taxonomy (NCBI): domain Eukaryota; kingdom Metazoa; phylum Chordata; class Actinopteri; order Syngnathiformes; family Syngnathidae; genus Festucalex; species Festucalex cinctus. Next base: position 14,359,215 of record NC_135416.1, read on the forward strand.
GTTTTTGTCCTGATGTTGCACCTTCCCAAATCCTGACCAAGGATGTCAAAAGGCCAACAATGTTATGTTTTATAAGATTGTCATAAGATTATCACTGTCCTGATAATAGGCTCACCGTTCCAGAACCAGTGGGGCCAACAATCTTAAATAATGAAGGTGTTCAACATTTACAACCAAAAATCTTTTTTGCGTGAGCGGGGAGAAGCCGACATTTCCCTAGCTAGATGACTCCACAGACTGTGATGTGATGGAGTGCAGACATCAAAGTAGCTCTTTCACGAAATAGAACGCGGCGGTAAATAAAACAAAATAATGTCCTACCCAATTTTCATCCATCCATTTTCTGAACCACTTATTCCCCCTCGCTAAGGTTACGGATGTGATAGAGTCCAGTTTATGAGATCACGTGTGATCACGCCAAAGCTCTCCCTAGGAGGACTGGATTTTTAAACCGGTGGGGGAAGACCGTCTTTTTGTCTGTGGGGAGCTGTGTTGAGATGATCGGAACACCACACACACACACACACTATACGACCAAAACTGTTTAATCCCCAATTTTTTTTCTTATCTTCATGTGTGGGGTCTGCCAAACTTTTAAGATTTGAAAAATTCTCATGTGTACACAGAAAAACAAACTGTTTCAAAGTTACCTAATTTAGCGAGAGACTTCAAAATATAGCCCCCTGCCTCTACTGACGACTCACTCAAATGCACAAGGGATCTGTGGGACAAGAATAGCAACACATCAAAATGGCTTTTACTTACGGAAGAAGTCTTTCTTTGCGAGGTTCTTTGCACACAGGACTGCAAGAGAAGAACAAAGGAAACATATTTGAAGGAATGCTAATGCTGAGTATAAATACACAATAAAACCATTTCACTGTGAGCCCCTCTGTAAGACTGGTTAGATCATGGGTCCTCAACCGGCAGCTCTAAAGCCACATGTGGCAACACTCCTAACTTGTTAACACTTGCTCCACTTAATAAATGTAACTTCTGAAATGCAATGTTATTTTTTTCCAGACAGCTTGTAATGATTGGCGTATATGATTTAGGTGTTTATGACATTACAAAACCAAAATGATTTCTTATTGTTGCTTTAATCTTCAACAGTCAAGACCACAAAAATTGCCCCATGGTGGAGATATGTCACACATGGACAATAGATACACCATGCTTGAGAAGGACCCCCCCCCCCCCCCCCCCACACACACACACACACACACACACACACAAAAATCAATAAAATTACAGGCTTGTGAAGCAAACCCATGATTACACCGCTGCAATGAGATCTTGACAATGCCCAAAATGACATAGTCAAAAAGAGTTTGACGGAATCACACTGCAACGGATGTGGGACACATGTGAACACGTCTCGACACAAATCAAATTACACTGGCTGGGGCCTGGGCTGGGTGAACACTAACCATCAGCTTGTCAGAAAAAATGACATTGCCAAAGCCGACAGTATGGGCTCAGGCCAAGTCCGAGGCCGCCAGGACTGCATCCTGTGGGACAAGCAGACACCATGTTGTCGGCAGACAAGAGGCCTACAGTCTTGGCACAACATTTATGAATGGCAAAAAGGATCACTTATGTTTAAATGGGTCGTTACCCCAGAGTTAAGTTGATTTTCCGACTGAATTTCATTGTATCCAGTAGGGGTGTGAATTGCCTACTACCTGACGATTCGATTCATATCACGATCCATAGGTCACGATTCGATTCGATACCGATTAATCCCGATAAGAATTTATAAGTCTATTGTTGCGATTTCTTTTTAAATTAAAATGTAGAAAATACTAATCAGTAAACTTGTACAGTGAAAGATTTGTATAAAAATCTATTATTTATTTATCTGAAACTTCAGTCTTATACAGGTTGTAATCCGTTTCATGTTTGAACAGCATTGAAATAAAATATTAAGGCTTAATGTTCCATTAATATAACATTCTTTCATGTTTGAGGTGTGAACCCTAAGATGTTTTGGTGAATATTTTTCCACCAAAAATGGATGTTTAAAAATCCATTCGGCCGCCTATTGAATCGATTCGAGAATTGCGTGATGTAATATCGCGATATATTGCTGAATCGATTTTTTTTAAACACCCCTAGTATCCAGGGTATTATCAGAACATTACATGTGACTAACATTCAAATGTCGACAAAAATATCAACCAACTATAAACAACCACAGGTGGGTAAAACAGAGCTACATTTACATTTACTTTTTTGGAAAGACTGTAGTTCTTAGAGTAGTTTTAATGAAACTTTTTTTTTTTTCTACACGAGTATTATTGTGAAGAAGAAACGCTACTTATTCTCCACTATTTTGAGCTCACGACTTCAAATTGTAACTGTAGTATTATTCACTTGCACAAACTATTATGGTTTGTCAAGAGAGACTAGTCACATGACTGTTTCACTTATTCAAGTGAACTTCTAGAGACATATGACTCCATTTCACCAATCACAGGCAGCCAGGCAGTCACATCTGCATGCCTACAACTCCATCTGGAACTTCAGAAACGTAAAAGAGGCTGTCTCGATCAAAGTTAGCAAAATGTGATGCTCTGTGGAATAAAACATTTCTCCAACCCAAACAGAACCATTGGAATTCTCCAAAACTATGCATCTTGCTTATTCACAAGGCGTTTAATCTCTGCAAAAGAAGGAGAAATTGTAACCACATCTGTCTGTGTGTCTGTATTCGTGCAGCATTGATACGCTGACCACGAGTTGAGCCACATTACTGTATTTTTATTACTCAAATACGGATCCCTAAAATTTATGGTAACAAATCATTTTTACCAGCTAAAAATGTCTGTTCTGCATTGGCTCCAGTACTTGGTACAACAGTAATTAGCAAAACCGGAATTGGTTTTGAGCAATGCAAATAAGTGTCGTGCAAAAAAATAGATCTAGTTAGAGCATGTGTACAGATTAGAACACAGGCATTTAGCTCGCTGCACTACACTAGGCTAATGAGGATTATGAGATTAACCTGCACACTGCTCCAACAATTCAGCCACACACACACACACACACACACACACACACACACACACACACACACACACACACACACACACCCCCCACACACACACACACAAAAATTGGTCCGTCAATTGTGATGGTATATTGGCATTTGGCAAGATAAAAACAATTAAAAAGAGGCACAAAAAACTGCCGAAGTAGAAACCAATTCCAAAAGTACCTCCAATTAGTGAGGGGAATAAAGAGGTTCACTGCTAGCTTGATGGAAATATATAATGTTGTATTCATTGATGCAACAGCTTAACTCTAGCCTAAAAGTTAAACAGCTCACTGAGTATACCCTAAATGCTATGTGCGAGGTAAAACCATTAAGACCTGGGTCTGCGTTATGAATGAACTGATGGATTTTTCATACCTAAAACAGGAAGGGTTCCACCACAGAAGGCATTTTGTGTTACCTATTCAGCAGAAGTTGAACGAGCAACGAGCAAAGGTAAAGAACAAAGTAGGACTGGACTTCATCACCACAGGCACAAATGAAAACACCTTTTATAACCACATTTATTGTTGTACTTTCTATTTCTAACCCCTTCAGACCCAAAGATGATTGCAGGGGGGGGGGGACAAAAAAAAAAAACATTTACTGATTTTTCACAACCCAAAGTTGGCCTGCCCCACTGCTGAAAAAAAATCCGAGAGGAAACACTGTATAAGACTTGTGTCAACCTTTTTACCTCTTGCTGTATACAGTAAAACGTTTTTTTTTTTTTTTTTAAGATGAGCTATATTTAATTGTTGCTGTGTGAGCAGGCCATGGTGAGCCAAGGGCTGGCAGAGGACCAGAGTCATATTCCAATTCTATCAGGGAAGTTAGGTCAACTGGTACTGTGTTAATGACCATGAAGCCCGGGGGTGGATGAAACCACATCTCTGTCCACGGATCAAGTCCCCAAAGTTGTTTACATAACAACCTGCCACTTTACAGCCACTGATGTTAATGACAATCACTTCACGAAAGCCAAAACAACCAAACTTTATTTTCTTTTTACTTGCTTGAATGTTTACACTTGTATCTAGTAGTATTGTTTGTCAGTTTTAGCGTTAATTCTACACAGAGCCACTGCTAACCAAATTGGGGCCCGACGCACAATTTCATGAGCATTGCCCATCAAACGGCCATTTTTCATGCCCCCAAAATACTGAAAATGTGTTTAAGTTTGATATTTGAAATTCAAACAGCTGTACTTCTTGTGGCCTTTTGTTACCGAGTCACCCAATTCCCCATTCATCAAATTTCACTTTGACCAAAATAAATTGATTACCAAACGAGATTGTGTGTTTACTATTATTAGAAAGATTAAAAAAAAATTTTAAAAAATGACATTACACTATGCTTTTGCTATACAATCACCTATACTTCTTGCTACATCTTCCCCTGCATTGTGGTATTATGTAAATTGTTATTCAATCCGGAAAACTGACATAATTTAGGACAATAATTTGCACTTTCAATTAATAAAATGAACAACAAGTGGGGCATAGCAAATTCACGCCTCACTGAGTATGATCATAACCATTGTATACCACAAAAAACTTGGCTCTTATTGATTGGAAAAAGTTCAGGGTGTCTCTGACAACAAAGGGCAGCCGTTAGTGTGGCGGGTGGGGTTACAACGTCTCAGTCTGTCTGAATCCAAAGGTCAGACTGAAGGTTAGCATTTGCTCTGGTCATAAGGTGAGAGTTCGTAAACAGAAAAATGAGGGGTGGTGTCAAGGGATTTCCACTTGTTTTCTCAGGGGATTTTCCAACGTCAGCATTTGCAACGCATACCATTTATTCGGAAAAGGGGGCAGTGGATTACATTCAAAGCCTTTAAAGCCCAAGGGGTGCTCGCTTTGGAACCTGACCACAGATTGATAGATCAGCTAATTGAGATCAATAGTGGTTTTCCACATGTAATGGCAGAGCATTGCGTAAAACAAAAACAAAAAATTGTCCTTGAAAAGGAAGGAAGGAAGGAAAAGAATGTTTTTCAACTGGCTACATGTTTCAAATCTAAAACACTGCAAGGTTTTCATTGTACTGTATACTCTACTGAACCACCAGCATGCATTTATTAGACTATGTCGCTAGCAGCTCTGTCCTAGACAAAGGGTTTGAGGTCACTAACTCCAGTAGACAATTGCGTGATCATACAAAGCCAACTCCATGGTCAAATACAGCCATTTTGTGGTCCATTTGTTCAATTATTTCCCTGGCAGCACTACAAGGACATGGAGGGCTGACACGTACTGCATCAGAAATAAGTTGCTGGCTGGGTCTAATACTGGGCCAAAAGATACCATATTCATCTCTTTAGTCCTGCAGCTGGCAAGAATGTTATGAAACAAAATGCTGGTGTGTATTTAGACAGCATTTGTGCTTACTGACTGCAGGACGTACGCACTGTATTCTTGGTTGGCTGTGAATTGTCTCAGCATCACCATGACAACACAATAATGCTGCTTTTATACAGGGAACGGAAAACTATCCAGTCTAAGTTCTAGTCATTTCGTAACATTGTTCAATCAAGACAATATATAGTCAATACAAAGAAACAACTAATCCAATTGATATTACCGGTACTTTGTCCCAGAACATGTGATACAAACCGGTAGAACACAATTAAATACAACCCAACCAGGTGGTAAAATGCACACATGCACTTTTGGGTGTCATGTTTGATCACTAACTAGATCTACCCCACAAGAGTCTGGCGGTAGTGGGAAATCTGAGAAGCTTATCTTGAACATTTGTCCTTTCCTGAAGAAAAATACTGGCCTGCAGCATGGACTGACCTAAGAATGAGACTGAATGCAGTTCTTGGGGCCCCATTGAAATTAAGTTGTGCCAAAACATGAGGCAAGAGGGGAAATTGTAAAGTTATGCTTTAAAGAAATAACTACTTCCTATACATCTGCATATCCCTGTCGGCTCTGTGTAAAAACCCAAGCTTCCGGACACTAGTGTTGTAAAAGAGAAGCTTTAATAAAAATACTTTCCAAATTTAAGAGGATGTTTGTTGTGAACATTGAAGATTCTTAGGCTTACATACAAAAGGGACTCTGGATTATCGCGATAAATCGTGACACAGTCACCCGATCAATTATCGTATGCCTAAGTCCAGTATTGATATTTGCAGTTATTACAGCCGCTACAACTCGTCCATTGTTCATTACTTATTGAGCAATTACTTGGCGGGCCCCTAGAGGGAGCACCTCATAAGAGTGGCGGGGAAATTTACGGAAGTCTTCAGATGAAGAAGGGTACAAAAAGAAACTATCGACTCATTGAAAAAACATCTGTTTATGTCTTGATTAGTTTTATCGTAGATTATCGTGGACTTTTTACATGACCAATATATCGACAATTGCGGTATCGTCGTCATATTGTGAGAAAATCGTTATCATGAGCCTTATATCACATATATCGTATCGTGAGGTAACCAGATGTTCCCACCTCTAGGCTAATGCCCAAGGTTATTTTGTTATCGAATAATGTAGCCAAATTATAATAAAATTGAAAGTCAAAGCCATTGGCAATTGCACAATTTGTGAAAAACGCCAAGTCCCACAACAACAAGCTCGAACTGATCTCCTTGCATCACATGAGAACTCTGCAAATCCACCTTAGAGATTGTACTGTACTATACAGTACATATTTGATGCAAATCTGTCAAATGTATAAAACTAAGCAAACGCTATATTCTTGACAAGTTGCAAAATCACATGCATCCCATGAGTCATTGGTGAAAAATGAAGGCACACGTCCTTCACCCTCTTACTAACCACAGCACTGTGCTGTCTCATTCACAGCATTGTTCGACAGTTAAACAAAACACTTCCTCCTCCCTTCCCCACGCCTGCCTGGCGGGCTTGTTCACCTACTACAACACAGAGGGAATACATGCTGGCAAAATGTCAGGAGCAGAGGGCTACGTGACCGACTTGCTTAAAGTTACACCTGCAAAAATTCACAACACTAAGGTGCAGAACCATGCAACTGAAATGTTGGAAAAATGTGCCTGTAACTAGCGAGCTGAGCCTGATTGCATTTACTAGGTTTGTTTCTCCAGCCCAATGAATGCTCAGGATTCCAATTATGTCATTCCTTCTGAGGCCAACAGTCTACTGTTATCCCTGAGGAGATGACAACACTCTAGAGTCAGTAATCTTTCTTTAGCAAACCTTAGTCATGACGCTAAGCAGGATAATGAGATGGCTACCAACAGATTTTTTTTTGGGGGGGGGGGTTTAATCTCCGGGAGAAATCTACACTGAAATCAGTTGGAATGTGAAGAAGAGAGAGCGACGTCTATCTCGGGACACAAATCTGTGGAACGCAGACCGTCTGGGACAAGGAATGAAGAAGCACGGGGGAGATCATCATTTGCACCAAGGAAATTTGACAGTGATAACATTCTTGCAGCATAGAAAGACAGGATATGACAGTTAAGGTGGGGAGGGGAGGACAAGGCTCAAAAACCAACAGTAGACCTGAAATTGTTATATGCTTTATGATATAAGACTGCATTACTATACATGGTGTTTCAAACCTTTTCCGTTCCATATACTGTATTTATATCAAATCTATTGGTGGCCATATGTCATGACACTTGCACGTGTCTGTTTCCTTATATGGAAGCGAGGATTCAATTGGTCACCTTCTCTGTAGGGAATAGCATTAAGATGACTGCTATTGGTAGGTATGACGAGGAAAACAGTCATCTAACCTCTTAATAAAGGGAGTGGGTGGTCACGCTACACTGATGATCTGTGGATCACTGCAGCAAAGAGGATAATTGTGCTAATGGAGGAGGTGGCTATAAATGAATAAAACAGGACTAGTTCTCAGAAAGATTTCCTGTGTCAAATGAAAGAGGAAAATGTGTGAAGGCGATATGGATACTAAAATGTCACAAAACCTTATGGCAGCAATGTGGGCAATTTTTAAATGCCGAATGCAAATATCATAATACAGTGGAGTGGAACCCCTCCGGTGGTAAAAATTAGAAGTTGATGAGAATTTAGATTTAGTTAGTAAACAGTATTCAAAAAATGGATAGGCATTGCTAGAGCTGTCAAAACTAATCAATTGTTTGACAAATCGATTATCAAATGAATCAAAGTATTTTAGTAATTCAGTAATCGTTTGGAGACATTTTTTTTTTTATTTAAAGTTGTCAAATCCTCCGATTTCAGAATATAAATCGGTTAAAAAACAGTGATCGGGGGAAAATGCTTTTGTAATACACTTTAATGCAAAACTAAAATGAATCTGATTAATCAATTGAATAACCGATTAATCGAATCTAAAAACATTCAAGAGTGACAGCACTAGGCATTGCACATAATGGCTAAAATTGTTGTGAAATCTGAAGGGGAAAAAAACGGTTAAATCATTGTGACTATTGATTGTGATCTATTGCTAGTTTTACGACTACTTTACTACTAATAATTGATATAAAAATATGAAGTAGTTTATGGCTTTGTGAATACAGTATTAGGTTTTTCCACATACTTGAAGGTCTTGAATGTGAGCATATGTTTGTCTGTGTCACTTCTTTCTAAGGCCCACCCACAAATAACATGCTACTGGGTCACCACCAAGCCATCCTAACATAAATGACAGCTAAACACAGTCAACCTATTCTTGAAATTTGGAAAATGGAAATATTATCAGGAGATAAAAGCTAATCAAAGTCATTATGACTTGAGAAGCAAAATTGACAGGAACTTTTAATAAAAAAATAATTTATTATATTTATTTATTTTTATTTATTTATTATGCACTACTATACTAGTGTATAATAAACCACAGATTAATAGTCCTTGTGAATCATTGTGAATGGGTGGTGGGAAAGTATATATGGAAGCTGCAGTGAGGATTGTCATTTTCAGGATATTAAAAAACAAAAAAAACAAAAAAACAACAACAAAAAAAAACAAAAAAAACAAAAAAAAAACATTATGCCTCGGTCTATTCTCCCACACTGAAACTGGAAACAGCCTCACAGTTAGGATGCAATTTGAGTGTTCGTAAAGTAGTCATGCTGAATAGTCTACCAGACACGTGCACGCGCGCGCACACACATACACACAGCAGTGGGCTGCCTGACCACAGAAACAGTAGCAGAAGAAGGGGAGGAGAGAGTGATCCCGAAAGACCCTAACCTGGTTTCTTACAACTACTGAACAATCAAAATAGAAAACATGGAAAACTATTTGAATTTAGTATAATTACGATACATATGTATTCGAAACTATATCTTTGCAGTGTTATAAACGGCCTTCGATGACTCCTTAAAAGATGCCAATAATGTGTTGTAGAAACAAAACAAAAGCTAACAAGGCATACACATTAGACAAGTACAGATAACAGTCAAAACACACCAAACTGGAGCCACACCAATTGAGTCATCTTTCAAGTGTCTGCAGCAGATTCCTGTTTGAATGAAGGAAGAATGATGACAAAAATGACAGCGTCACAAAAGTGCAGGGACGGGATGAGACGCTGCAAAGAGTAGGCGTGTGTCCAGACTAGCATAGTGGGGTCAAGTAAGACGCCATAAACTGCAGTAGGTTTCGCATGTCACGGCTCCAGACTAGACCACAGCTCTTCATTCATCAACACACCAATGTACAGTACAGATGCAGGTTAAAATGTACTGAGAGTTGCAACAAGATTAACATATCTAAAGAATAAAGAGAACCTTCACTTCCAGTGTAACTCTACCTGAAATAAAAGTAACAAGGGAGAGTTCTTTAACACACGCTGCAGGAAAAACCTCCCCCTGTTCTTGGAAAGTTTAAGGCATACAGAATGCTAAAGCCCACCTCCTCTCTCCGTTTAGAGTTTGTTACGCAACTTTGAGGTGTTCAGTCTTTCCATTTTCCTGCTTAGAAGTACACTGATGCCACCAAGTTCAAAAGTAATCGGAAAAGCAGATAATACCATAGTCGGCTGCCTACAACATCAAAGGCTCAGACTCGAGCTTATGAGCTAACACAAAACAAACTGCGCTGTTTATTATAGTACATGCTTGTTATTTATAGGTTTATGTTTCAGCATGAAGTACAACTGAAATTGAAAGCATGCTGGAAGTGAAATAAAATTGAACGTGCTAAATATAGCATAAGGTGAAAGACTAAGAAAAGAAGAGAGGACTTCACACAGACAATAGAAAAAGGTGTTTATACTTGACAGGTGTGATTTGGTTATTAAAGAAAACTTGAGTGCACTGCCTACAATAGTGCTTTTCATTTGATAAAGAGCAAACATTCTCATCTAACTGCCTAAAAATGGGACCAAATGTCCATCAAACACCACAGAGGATGACCTCATCACTTCCGTAATGAGTCATGATCGTCAAATTTGTATATAATTCTACAGTCCCATCGCTACATTGTTATAAGGCAAAGGCTGTTTGTAAAAAGATAATTCCAGATGTGACTAAAAAAATGACATAAGCACAAGCAACAGAACTAATTATTCTATCTTAATGAAAGTGAAAAACATACAGAGTCATGGTTGTGGACGAGAAATTGCTTCTCCACTTATCCCTATACACATCCATGACATACGTGAATCCGCAAAGCTGTTTTTGAGTAACAGTTGTGAGTTTATACTTGACTTTAATTTAATCCCACTTGAAACATGAAGCATAAAGATGACATTTGTGGTGATAATAGTCATTTAGCCACGCAGATGGCTCGTTTATTACGTGCGGCAATGACGTGACGTACAACTTTAGTAAACGTCTTCATGAAATGAGGAGCTCGAAAAGGCTTGCTTCATTTTCCCAAAAGTTTTTCTACCTCCTCCTGCATCGCTCCTCTGTAGATAGATGGAGCCCCGAAAACGGGCTTATCAAAGTGTGTGGCCCTGTCACACTGGACAATACGTATTTACTTCCATAAATACACTGTCATAACTTGTCAGTGACGCCGTCTCTTCTTCTGCGCAATCGGGTCACTTTGCGGACATATGTGGTTAAGGCAGCAGACAGACTAAGGTCATAATTAATATGTAATGCGAACAAATGCACAAAAAAAACAAAAAAACAAAAAAAACGGATTTGACCAAAAAATCTGAATTGAGCATTAAAGAGGAAGTCAACCTTTAACATTTCTTGATAATACAGTAATATGTTACATGTGACCTCACTAGTCTAAACATGACATGATTCTCATTAATATTACATTTGTGAAATATGTGTTATGTAGCAAAATCCAGCCGTTTTTATCTCATTTTGCTGTCAACTGAAGATCACATCACAGTATAGCTCTGGGCTCAGTTGCCACGGGAGACCTGAGCAACTATGATGTCATTTTCACTCGACAGCAAGTGGCAAAATGGCTGGATTCTGATAATGACAAAAACTGCTGGATTTTGCTGCTTAACTCGTATTCCACTAACACAATATTAACTAGAATACCATATTTAGAGTTTTGGGGCTGCATAGCACTAATTATTATTCTCTTTATGAGGCTGTCAAACAATCACAGTGAGTGATGATGAGACCAATGAGACTAAACAAGCTAGTGAAAGTCATCATCACGATTTATGAGTCACAAATTTTCAGATACAACCCGTGGACCAAATGGCAGAGCCTTTAGTGCAGGGGTGGCAAACTGCGGTCCTCAAGGGCCGGTGTCCTGCAGGTTTTGCAGATTTCCCTACTCGAAGTGCAGCTGATTCCAATTAACAGGCTCGTTATCAGGTTTCTGCAGAGCTTGCTGATGAGCTGATCATGAATCAGCTGTGTTGAAGAAGGGAAATATCCAAAACCAGCAGGACTGCGGCCCTTGAGGACCGGATCTCGCCACCCCTGCTTTAGTGGAAGGGTCAGATGGCCCCAAGGCAGACGAAAACCAATTTGACAGTTAATATCTTAAGTCAATGTCATGTTGATCGCATTCTTTAACATCAGAGGCATCATCCACTCAGTTCTTGCCATAGGATCAAACCATCAACAAGCACATCGTAAAAGAGAACCTGTGGAGCTTGCTTTGTTCACTGTGGGAAGAGCAGAGAGTTGTGAAAGGACAACTCATGGCTGCTTCACCATGACAACACATCTGCTTACAACAACCTGAGCATCTGACAGTTCCTGACCGAGAAGAATATTGCCATCCCGAAGCACTATTAGACACTTTTCTGACACACCTTGCAACAGAGGAAGGTTACTGTGTTTATGGCTTGTTTCAAATCTTACTTTTGCACCGTTATGAGCTCAGTATTGTTAACTAGTAGCAATCTTTGTTCAGTCACGTTTTTCCTAATTTAGTCTTGGCCTAAAGAATGGTGAGAGAATATCCAGTGGAAGCTGAAATTATTCAATTAAAAGTGTACAAACAGTCTAGTGGTCTGTGTCCTAAACAGATGCTGAATCCTTATCTTAACCACCAGCTTCTAATTCCTTCAGTTCCCATCAGCACGCAAACACCAAGTACCGGTTTCCCCAAATGTTACAACACATGCAAACTATGACAGTTGATGAAAAATGTAGCTGTGCGTTCCCTTGCCTGTCTGAGAGTTGCACGCTCACTGAGTACAGGAAGAATATGCTTCCAGTGGTTGTCTGCTTGCTGCACGCCAACTGGAGGCTAATGGAGGCAATGGATCACACAGGCGGACATACCGTACTCCCCTCCTTGCAGCAGTGTCAGCGAGTGAAGGGATTCATCCACTCATACATCTCATGTCATTCTCCTTTGAGTGGATCCAGACTCCAACCAGTACAAGAAAGTGAAACAAAGCACCTCTTTTTGGACCGTGAGAGCGCATCAACTGTCTGGCTGGTTAGGCAGCAAGTACTGTTGGGTCACAACGACACAGCAGTGGCTCATTAGGAAACTTAAAAAAAAAAAAAGTTTGGAAAGCTGTTGTAGTTAAATAATATGTTAAATGGAAGCTGGCATTGTTTGCTGAAGTAATATCAGTTTGTATGTTCCACGCTGATGTGTCAACAAACTCAAGGACTTGATTTTCCGGACCATTTTCAGGGCTGGCCGAAGCAATGTCAAATGCTTATGATAAATTACAGTGGAACATCTTCAGTTAAACTCCATGACAGTTTGGAAAAAACAAGGTAAAATAATAATAATAATAATAATAATAATAATAATAAAATAAATAAAAAAATAAATAAATAAAATAAAATAAAATTTGAATAGCCTCCATGATTGAGGCTTCAGCGAATTTCACTTCAATTTGTGAGACTTCAGTTTAGGGAGACATCACAAGGTTATTTGACATTTTTGTGTTTCTGGCAGGAGCAGGATTTACATAACATGCAACCGTTATTGTCATTCCAAATGAAATCATTCAGATTGAAGAACGCTGTCCACTAAATGTGCCACCAAATTAACCAGAACAGCCGTTTTACAGCCGTGTGACATGCAAAGATCGATGTAGATGTTACATGATTGATCAAAATAAACTATAGTCGTCTATTTAGAACAGAATTGGCAATAATTTCTACACTTGTATAAATATGATCCAACTTGAGTTCACTGAACGATTCCATTAAATTTGCTATATAATTGTGAGATGATAAATTGATAATTCCAAAGTTCTGAGTGGCAGAGACATCAATGCTGTGCTTTAAAGCATTAGGCACACTGCCGTCTCACGAAAATTGCTGTAAATATCTAATTTTTATTTTTTTTTGTTTTACGTCAACAATTAAACTTACTGTGCGAGCTACATGCGTGGTGACCAATCAAAACGCATCCTCAATTCGAAAGATATGAAAATGGCAGTCCAGTTTTTTTTTTACATTCAACGGTTTCATGTTTTTTTTTAGAACCTCCAAGCTGCTCATACGATCATGTTATTTAGAGGTACAGCAGTTGCGCTGGAGACAACGCGTACTGTGATGTCCCAAGTCTTTAGCTTTGCAAATTGCCCTGCGCTGTGACACAGACAAAAATGCAAAATATGACAATACTAAGCATATAGTGTAGTGTTAAAGCAGACTGTGGTTACTTGGTTTCCAACGTTAGGTCGAAACGTGCACTGTCCCAGACAAATTAGTCAAGCGTAGCCACAACTAGACAAGTTGAAATTAGCAGCGGTGATCCTCGTGTGTGTGTGTGTGTGTGTGTGGGGGTGTGTGTGTGTGTGTGTGTGTGTGTGTGTGTGTGTGTGTGTGTGTGTTGTACAAGTGAGATGGAATTCTTCTTGCTCTCTTGTCCTAAGTCCCTCAATGCCCACTCTGCTTCAACAAACTCAAAAATTCTTTTTTCCGCTGTCTGTTAAAAAGTCACCATTTTTCTACCCTTTCCCCCATGTCGCTGTTGTGTATTGACAGCCAAATCAACCCATCAATTTTCTGTCGTCTAACATAGTACTTAGAAGTGCCTTTTATGCAAAGATGTTGCAAAGCTGGTGCATCAGAACCGTAAAAGAAGGTCTGTCAATTACATGCCCTTTCTTTCTAAATAAAACCTTGCAAACAGGATACTGAAGCAACTGTGTGTATGTTCACGCAGCTAGCGAGCATTCAATTAGATGCACAATGTCGTGTCAGTGGTGTGACAAAAATGACAACTGCTTCTAACATAACAGGGAAAGAGAAATGCATGTTAAAATGAACACCTGTATTAACGACTTCACAGTTTTACCTTAGACATGGTGCTATTATGGTTATGATGATACAACAAGTATGCAAAGCCCACCACACATAAAGCGCCACAGCCGAGAAACCAATTGAATTTGAACTTGTTGCGAAGTGTGCGGGTTCGGTTACTGACCGTCAGCCACTAGTTATGCTGCAATTCCAAAATTTAAATGTCTGGTGAACGGCGTCACCACATTAAAAATATAACAGCCAATCAAAAATGCACATGAACTTCAACAAAAACAGGCAAGATGCCCCCGCCACCAACTCATATACCAATGTAGTACATACTAGAGGTTGAACTGATTATTCTACAAATCCAATTAACTAATAAAAATAACTAGAATTGCAAATCATCCGTTTTTGGCAATTCATCTTCCAATCAACCAATTTATAGAGGATTTTCAACCACATCAGCTGCTGTTGCAAGACTATAACGCTCTGTGAAGCATCAAAATATCAGCCAACAGACCACCCAGCCTTCATACACCTGTGCAGGCCTGAGAGTATGAAAATAAGCTAGTTGTGAATAAGAATAGTGGTTAGCTTCGCAAGCTTTGACTATTCAGATTAGCAGCTAGTCATAAAATATTCATACCAGTGGGATCATGTAACTGGTGTCGAAGAAACAAGGGCAGGGGAGCGAAGTCAAGCTCCATCTTCGTTGCTTAAATATTATAATGCAAGCTACAAGTGTGTAGAAATATTTTACCAAAAATGAGAGCAGTAGCATGGTCACTTGAATAATTTGTAAGTCTATCCTACAATACAACAAATCCACACAGTGAAATAGAGAAATGCTTTTTTTTAAGCAGAACAGAACAACAATGTGCAAAAATGGTGGAAAAAAGGTGAATTTTTCAGGCAGTGTAAGGGAGGCTAGAGCCACTAAACAGGCAGGGCGGCGCATATGTGTAAAGGTATTTCTGAATGCTGGAACAGTTTGAGAACCTACCTACCATCATGTTTCCCTGAGTATTTTAGAAGTCTAGCGCAGATGTCATGCATCTCATTATTGCAGGATACTGTGTCACTGTGTGAACATGCACGCCGCTCCTGCAACACTTCTGCGACAAATACAAAAGCGGTTAAATGGCACGTAAATGGTAAATAGCACTTCATTTATATAGCACTTTTCCACCTTACAAGGACCTCAAAGTGCTTTTGACTAGGTCTACTTTTACGGCTCAGCAATTTTGCAGGGTCTCAATGAAAAAAAGGATCCACACAGACATCCTTTCAAGTGAAAGACAGACAGAGGATATGTCTATGATCGGCAAGACTCACATTTCCTCTCTGAGGTTTCACATTCCTGGGATTCCGTCTTAAGACCACTGCGACCCATTTAAAACCATTCCCCATATGGAGGGGAGTTCTGCGTGCAGAAAGAACGGCTTTAAAGTGTGTAGATCTTATTACTCCACCTTGCTGTAATGCACCGGGTGAGTAGCTGTAAATCATTGGGACGTTTCATTCATGTGGAGTACAGGCGACATTTATCACGACACATGCCTAGCTGAGGGATCCAATGGTAGGCAGAACCAGTGGGAGTTCAGAAAATACAGATGGCAAAAGGAACACATCTCTCTATGTCACAAGCACGTGCACGCTGGCCACAACATTAGGTACAATGCAAGATTTGATTCAAATATTTTTGCTTAGAGAGACAAAACAGAGGGAGAAGAATGGAGGAAAGATGGAGGCAATATCGGATTATCAAATTGTGTGGTAAGGCCTTTTTAATTGATGCATATTTTATACTGTACTGCAATGCTGTGGAAACTGGACTGGAATTCGCAATTATATCAGACGATTTTTAGAGAAGAAAAACCCCCCAGTAACTTTAACTGCTATTAAGTGCTGTGCAGAATGCTGTCTTTATGCACCAATCCAATCTGACACATGCCTTTCCTGAGACTGCAACATGGCTTGTCTGTCCTAGTTCCCATGTCACCAACAATGAACACCTTCAACATTTACAATGGTGGATTACCGTTCTACTTTCATGCTGCCGACACTCCTGAGCAGATTATTGCTTTTATAGTACAGTAAAATCTTCTGCTCCTCTACTACCACCATCAGCAACAAGTGGAGATACCACGTGTTCTTAAACCCACCCCTTGTGACAAACAGAACGACGACCAAGGAGAATATTTTGGGTGAGATTTATGGTACGTTCAGAAATGCTCTCCAAGCACGCTCTGCTACACTCCAGACAGTTCTTCAGACAGTGCTCTGGCTGCTCTGACTGAAGAGACGGAGCAGCAAAGCAGCAGGCAGGATGAGCAAGGAAGTTTGTTCAAGTAAGGTGGTCATTCAGAAATTCAATGAACAGCAACACACTCCGCCTCTCAGGAAAGTTAAATACGAAGTAGTGGAAAATAGTCATATGTTCTAACCTGTGACTCACTCAACTTTGTTGTAAATGTTACGAGAAAATTTTTTATTTTATTTTTTAAACTCATCATAGTTGTTTTAATTAACCAATCCATCCAGACGGGTGTGCTGGAGCCTTATCTGAGCAGTCTTTGGGTTGGGTAAGTCAAGTCAAGTCATCTTTATTTAAGAGGCGGGGTACATTTGATCCTTAAACGAATTGTCCCATTCATCACTTCCCAGTTTTTTACTGCCAAATATCGGAATCAAAGTGGATATTTTGACACGACCGGCAAATGTCCTTCTAGCACTATTTTGCTGAGAATCTGCGACAATTAATGTGTACCAGATCGTCGAATGTGGTTAACGGTCGCCCCAAAAATACTGGGTCACTGGATCGAACCTTGCTCTTCAGTTGAAGAACTGAACTGTACTACGTTCTGGTAAAAGATTCGGGACCAAAACTATCTAGAATGCTGCTTTGGTCCCGAAAATATGACTGCAACTGTCAAAACCCCATGTTAAATAATAACGCGCATTATTTTTGTTATTTTGCACATCATTGAAAAAATAAAATTTTGAATCAAAATAAGTTTCACAGATATGCCTTCAACTTGTCACAATCATGTGGCATAATGCAGTAACCTAATGCACGTATAAGACGTGGTGTTTATAGATACAACTGTGCCAAACAGTTTTCTTTGCATTTTGGTGGTTTGAAAAAAATAAAATAAATAATAATAATAATAATAATTATTATTATTATTATTATTATTATTATTATTATTATTAT
Organism: Festucalex cinctus; assembly: GCF_051991245.1. NCBI lineage: Eukaryota > Metazoa > Chordata > Actinopteri > Syngnathiformes > Syngnathidae > Festucalex > Festucalex cinctus. The sequence continues at coordinate 14,377,050 of NC_135416.1, forward strand.
TATTCTGGCTGTGCGGCAACCTTTATGTCAGGGAGTTCCGGCAAGAAATTATAGCCACTGTCAGTCACCCCTGCTGATAACAGGGTTTATGGCTGAGCCTGGTAATGTCAATAAGAGCCTATTATAAGTGGCAGAAAGAAAACTTGGTAAAAATGCACAGAATGGGGTGAAGCATGGCAGGCATCGGTCCAGTGATTAACCAATCAGAGCCATTCACACACACAAAAAAAAGAAAAAAAACCCGCTAGTAGGATGTCACAGGAAAATATCCATTGCCTATCGGAATTCATAATTGCCTAAAAATAATCCATAGCGGACTGCCTCTGTTAAATGATCATTAATTACATCAATTACAGTTAAAACCGTTCACTTGTTAAAAAAATAATACTAATTAAAAAAAAAGATTTTAAGGAGTTTATAATTGAATAAACAGGTCCCCACCCCCCAGTGTAGTACATGGATGTGGAGGGTCCCATGACAGGGTTTGCCTTGGGGCTGCAAATGACTAAATACTCCCCTCCATTTACTTTAAAAAACAAAACAAAACAGTCTATTGATTTGCATGTTATTTGCTGTCCATTGCATAGATCCCGTTTGTCTTTGCCTGGTGCTCGTAAATAAAGATGTGTGACTGATTCATTAGAATCTTTAAGGGCGAAAACCTACGCGTTCATAGGTCATTGTCTGCGTTATGTTCATACAAAGACATTTAAATGTTAAAAGTGCAAACCAGGTAAGAAAATGTGTGTGCCACGCGCACCACATCGCCAGCTGACCACCAGCAGATGTTAGCTAGGCTGGCTAGCATGCTAACGCTCCCGAGCGGTGCAAGAGGGGAGGGGGTTTAAATTCACTTACCTGTCAACCGCAGCTTGACTGGGCCATTCCTCCGAACTCCTTGGTTAGACATCCCCCTTGGTGTTCCAGCGTGTTGAAAATTAACAGAGCGTACAATTCATTTGTCGAGTTGCTCAAAAGGTGTCTCCCAAATCAGCCCCCCCTGCTAGCGTCGTATTAGCTTGTTGTATCACCATAGCACATCACTGGCCTGTGTGCATTCAATAGAACGGCGTCACAAACGACCGCATGGTTGGAAAATGATAATCCTCACGTGGAAAAAATGTAAATCGAAACACTCCCAAACAGCGTGCATGCCGTGAGCAAGTGAAAGAACCCCCCCGGAAAAAATAAAAAATAAAAAATCAAGTGAACGGTTCACCCTCCATCCGGGCAAGCGCCTACTCGGCAAGGGTGCTTCGTGATGAGTGAGTGGAGTAGTGCAAGACACATACAGAAAGGTAAAGCGTACAAGGTAAGACTATATCCGGTATGTCTTTTCAAAGTAAAACTCATGTCGCTGTGCTCATTTTGGTGTTGACAATATAGACATTGTGGATCAAACCAGGTGGTGATACTACTTTGAAACTAAAATGATAGTTGTTTTGGGCGGAACCTGGTTAACTTTAACTCTGTGAGTGGTTCGGTAACATGATTATAAAGTTAAATTTCTTGGGGGAATAGTATTTGAAGCATTTAATATTCCCAGTGGAACGATATAAATTAACAAGAACATTACAGGTCACTTATAACTGTAACATTTGTTTTTTTTCATACGTTTTGTTTAAAAATGATCAACATTGACGAATTAATGTAAAAACTCAAAAGTTTTCTGACGCATTTCGATTTTTTACATTCAGGAATATAATTTCATTTACAATTTATTATTGTTTAGTATTTACAGTACATTTGTAGTTGTCTTTTTTAAGCATTATTATTCTGTAAGATTATTTTGGAGCTGGGGTACACAGGATTTTACACAGACCTAAGATATGTAGTTTGGTTATGTGGGTGATGCTAAAATCGTGCCTACAAGCCATGGTTCAAAACAACTTCCAGAAACATTCATAATTCTTAACGTACTTTTATTCAATGTGGTCATTAATTTCCACTTGCAAGGGTGAAAAATATAAAAACACCAAGAATAGCTGTTATGATATATTCCATTCATAAATTGACTTTTGAGAACATAGAAAAGCTAAAACCTAACAAATACCTATGGCGTCATCTAGTGGAAAAATTGAGTATGAGTCCCTTTCGTTCTAAATAAAGCTGTGCGACCGTCGACGTCGTTAAAATGGGTGTACGACTCATTGTATGGAAATATTATGAAATAATCACAGTAAAAATTATACCCGCTGTGATTTATAATTTATAATATAAAAATCTATCTTCCGCGTAATATGACGACCCAGTGGCCTAATGGATAAGGCATCAGCCTCCGGAGCTGGGGATTGTGGGTTCGAGTCCCATCTGGGTCGTTTTTATGAGACGTGTTTGTGACGCAAATGTTAACATTCTCTACAACGATTGTGACGCCAAAAACATATGCAGTTATTTTTAAACGAAACAACAAAGGCGTTTCAAAGCGGAAACACCAAGCACAGCAGCATCATGTTCCCTAAAGTACTTTAATTTTTTTAATTTTATTTTTTATTTTTACCAACAGGAACATAAAACAAATGAATACCTATAGCTGAAATAATAATGATAATAATAGTAAGATTAATTAATTTCACATTAAAATTGAAAGTACCACACTTTCCATAAGCTTTAAACGTCTGTAAACAGAAGTGTGACATCATGTGCCTACAGCGTAGTGACTTTATTCTACTTTCACTTTCACAGTCATCTTTATGAATTGAATTAATGTAACTGATCGCTGCAGTTCACAACTTCCGCCTCTAGGAGGAAGTAAAGCTCCATTTGCCCAATTGTTTCGGGAGTTCGTAAGCCATGCTGGTAGACGACGTTTATTTTATTTGTTTACATTTAATTTAATTTATTTTCTTTTATTTAAAAATATATTAATCACGAAGAGTCACATTGGTGGAGAACTTAAATAAATAAATGTGTGCGTGTGTGCGCGGGCGTGTTCTAGGTCGACGTTCCGCCTCGCATACCGGCCCGTCCCAGTGGCGTATAAAAGTCTGGAGGCTCAACTTGGTTAGTGTGTCTCCTTCAACAACAGCATTGACCATCCATGATGAGGATTAATGTGTTTGTTTTCGTCTTAGTGCTCCGTCTTCACAAGGCACAGGAACATGTTAATGGTAAGCGTGAAACTCTTGTTTTTGTTTAACCTCACTTTAATGGTAGCGTTTATTTTTAATTAAAAAATAAAATAAAAATTAGTTTGTCAAAAAAAAGAGGTGTTTACATTGTGTATTTTTTTAATTAGTTTTTTTAAACTGGAGATATATCTAAATTGTTAGTTTAAAAAAAAAACTATCTATCTATCTATCTATCGCATACCTTGGCTACCTATTTATCAGTCTGGGTTAGGGTTGCATCGAGCTACGAATAAACTTTGCTTGTTTTTATAAGATGTATAAAACTGAATACATTCTATTTCCAGAGTTGTATCCTCTTGTTGAGAAAAGTCCAAGTAGTTTTGTGGACCCCCCACAGAGCAATCAAACCAGGCTGATGGTGAAAGAACCCTCTCTGCCTATCAATGAACTTCTAGAAAAGAGCAGCAGGACCGGCGAGTCAAAATTCTCCCTACATCCTTTACCTTCTGCCGTCTGGCCTAAGCACAGCGACCTGGCACCCGTCCCTCGCCACCATGGACCCCACAACAAGAGCAAGCGGGGCCCCAAGATCGAGCACATGCTGGATCTGAACACGGATAAAACCAGAGGAGAAACAGCTGGTCTGCTTCCCAAACCTTCTCTGACGGCGTCGATGGCGGTGGCCGCCAACCGCACCGCTCAGACCGGCATCAACCCCGCTCAGCCCGCTGAACCGGAGGGCTATCCCAACTCCAGGCCGAGGAGCGCTCCACACTCACCGCCTGCTCCAGCACCATCTCCCCGTAGAGACCCCCCCAATAGACGCCTGGACCCCGAGGAGAACCGCCCGGGGAAAGCCGGACTCTACCAAACTGGAATTGGTGCGGCGGCGCCTCGGAACAACAGCCGGCCGTCTGTCACCTTCAACCGGCGCTCCTCCAGCCTTTTGTACCAATTTGACATCCTCAGACGAGGTCAGTGTTATGTCCTGCTTTTTGGAACGTGACCTCATGGCGGATCTAGGATAGAAATTGTTCCCGATTGTTTTTGGATTACAGCGCTCACAAGATTAAAATTATGCAAGGATATCACATTACCATCACAGTTTTTTGTTTACTTGCATATTTTACATTTTCCATAGGTGTGACTGCTTATGTGTGTGTATGTTGTATGGAAAAGAGTTCAGGTTGTACACCACATCTGACACTAAATGAGTTTGACTAATCTCTACCTAATGCAAACATTCAAATGTGTCATTTGCTCCCCGCAGAGTCCGACCTCACCCATGATGCCTTCTGCATGAGTGAGTGCAGGAAGGAGAAGGATGAGAGGGATTATTACTGCTACAGCGAGTTTGGTAAGTTGGATGAGCGACAGTATGAGAAGTGTAGTTTTCTCAGCTCATTGTCAGATAACTGTTTTGCTTTGTTTGTAGATTGGTATTATCAGAATCCGGGTGCAGTCATTTAACACCATGAAAACGGAGTAAATTAAGATTCAAGATGTTATCTTTGTTTCTTATTTCTGTAGATAGCATAAGAACAAAAAAAAAGTTACCTTGATCCGCTTGCCGACGGGTCTAATCTAACATTCAAGATGTTAGCTTTGTTTCTTCTTTCTGTAGCCAATATTCAAAGGTTGAAACAGAAAAAGAATTACAGGCTGTTCAATAGTGAATGCAAATACAATGACTTAAGTCAGGGGTCTGCAACCTGCGGCTCTGGATCCACATGTGGCTCCCTTCGGATCTCTAAAATAAAAATAAAAAATACAGTAGTAGAAATTCTTTTTATTTTATTTTTTTACATATTTATTTTACTTTTTAGATAAAATATTCTTGAAATGAATTTATGATTTAGATAAAAAAATAATTATTCGAAAAATGTCGGTCCAAATTTTTAAGTTGTCAGAAAAAGAGATGGAATTTAGATGAAAAGTTTAAAAAACAAAAAAACAAAAACTAAAATGCCCAAAAAGTGAATTATATATATATATATATATATATATATATATATATATATATATATATATATATATATATATATATATATATATATATATATATATATATATATATATATATATGGGGTGGTAAAAAAAAATCGATTCGGCAATATATCGCGATACTACATCGCGCAATTCTCGAATCGATTCACTAGGCGGCTGAATCGATTTTTAAACTTCCATTTTTAATGGAAAAATATTCAACAAAACATCTTACTTCGGGTTAGGGTTCACACCTTAAGCATGGAAGAATGCTATATGAACGGAACATTAAGCCTGAAAATTTTATTTTAATGCTGTTCAAACATGAAACGGATTACAACCTGTATAAGACAGAAGTTTCAGATAAATAAATAATACATTTTCATACAAATCTGACACTCTACAAGTTTACTGATTAGTATTTTCTAAATTTGAATGGAAAAAGATCGCAACAAGCAACTTATAAATTCTTATTGGGATTAATCGGTATCGAATTGAATCGTGACCTGTGAATCGTGATACGAATCGAATCGTCAGGTACTAGGCAATTCACACCCCTAATATATATATATGTATACAGCACAGTGTTCGAGTGGTTAGCACGTCCGCCTCCCAGTTCTGAGGACTCCAGTTCGAGTCCAGGCTTCCTGGGTGGAGTTTGCATGTTCTCCCCGTGCCCACGTGGGTCTTCTCCGGGTACTCCGGTCTCCTCCCACATTCCAAAGACATGCATGGCAGGTTAATTGGGTGCTCCGAATTGTCCTTCGGTGTGCTTGTGTGCGTGGATGGTTGTTCGTCTCTGTGTGCCCTGCGATTGGCTGGCAACCAGTCCAGGGTGTCCCCCTCCTACTTCCCAGAGCCAGCTGAGATAGGCGCCAGCACCCCCCGCGATCCTTGTGAGGAATAAACGGTCAAGAAAATGGATGGATGGATATATAAGAGCATGTTCAAAAAGTCAAAAATGTCAGAAATTTGTAGCAGAAAAGGCAGAACAAAATAGCCATAAAACGTCCAAAAAAAAACAAGTGAGGCAAGAAAATTACTATAATACGACCATAAAATTGACAATAAAATTCTGGAAGTTGACAGAAAGGCAGTAAAGTCTAAAAATTTATTTAAAAAAAAACAAATGAAAATGAACTTCTACATATTGGATGCTGCATATTTTTCTGTTAGCTCTTGGGCCCTCAGTACATTAGACTACCACACTGTTTTCTTCATCACAAATTCAATGTTCCAATGTTTTGCGGCTCCAAACAGATTTTTTGTTATTTATTTGGCCTAAAATGGCTCTTTTGACAGGAAAGGTTGCTGACCCCTGGCATAAGTGAATGTAAAAAAAATGTTTACCTTTGAAGTTTTATATACATTATCTTGAGATTCAGGTCTTTCGTTTCCCAAGTTTCAGGCCAGTTTACCTTGATTCTCTGTGACATTATCTGCATTTTGAAATTAGCTTGCTACCATGCTTTGGCATGTTATCAAAGAGAATGACATCGCTTTGACTGCTAACGTAGCATTAATTACAAGTAGGGTTAACCTACTTGTTCTGAAGTCATCGGGCCTATCTGAAAAACAGTGTTTGCCAACTTTTACTGCGCCAAGGAACATTTTTACTTAAAAAAAATCTCACGGCACACCAGCAAACAAAAAATGTCACAAACGTTCTATCAACAACTGTACCTTGACTTCCATCTCCCCCCGCCCTTTAGCTATCAATGGCGTCGTCCACGACATCGACGTGCTGCGTAAAGGAATTCGTCTCATTACTTTGATGGTGAGCAGTGACGGATTCTACAAGATGAGTCGCCTCTACGCCACCCCTGACAGTTTCTTCTTCAAAGTGCGCCTTCTGGTCCTGGACACTTACAAATGCAGCAAACCCTGTCCTGATATCAAACTTGGTAAGTGCTTGATTGGTCTCACATTGGCGAAATTTCAGTTCTACACTTGAAAATTTGAGACTAGCAGTGAATAAAAAAAACGAAATATTAAAGAATCACAAACATTTCCAACAATTTGTAATTACACTGAGCAGAAGTAGCAACAGCAGTGTACACGAATGACCCAACAACAATTTATTGTTGTTCCCAAGGAACCAGATACATTGTAATGGGCCAAATCTACCACCGGAGGCGACATCTTCAAAACGACCTCCTGAATCTGCTCGGTGGCCGACTAAAACCAGGCGACGGCATCCTCAGGAGCAGCAACTATGTGAAAAGGTTCAACAAACGAAAGCACCAGAAGGTCCTGGAGGCCACCCGCTCCAAGTGTCGGTGAATTCAAACGCAAGACCCACCGCTTGCAAGGGAAGAGACATTGCATCTTACCAGAACTGCTTCTAAATAACCCCCGAGTATTATTACACCAGAAGAGGCAACACGAGTAGTAATTAGCAAGTTTGACTCACAGTCGAGAGGTAGTGGGTTTGAATCTCCGCTCCAGCCTTCCTGTGTGGATTTTGTATGGTTTCCTTATGCTCATGTGGGCTTTCTCCAGGTACTCCAAATCTCTCCTACCTTCATTGAAGGCTCTAAATTGTGTGGTTTGTTTGTTTACATGTGCCTTGCGGTTGACTCATTCACTGCCATTGACGACTAATAACGTCAAAGTTCAATTTTTATTGGACTGGCAGCTGTGATTTGCTGCAGCTCAAACCATGAACCGACTGAGTGCTATTGAAACTGGATCGAGGCAAGGAAGAAAAGACTAAAGTGAATACATTCACTAGTTTCCCATGGACCACCATGTGGTGAAGTATCACAATCCATCATTTGACTAAAAATACCAACATGTGTTCTTGTGAATATTTTCCAATACAAATTGCTACTATTTATGGCACTAATTAAGGAGCCCATCTTGACCTCTTTATTCATGGCTGGTACATGAAGCTAACGGGATACAATTGGCCCACATCCAAAAGGGAACTTTTCATTCTAAACATAACATGTAATCCATATATTCTAACTGTAGATCTGCTGTATGTGTATCAAACATTACATCATGCATTCTTGACCCAGTGTTAATTTTGCTTTGGTGCTTTGCTCAAGGGCACCATGGCAGTCTTTTCATCTCTCCAGCAACCCACCCTCCACCTTCAAGCTAATTTGCTGGCCAAGTTGAAAATAAAAAGTACAGTATTGGACTAGGGGTGTATATCCCTTATGTTTATTGATTCCTGCTCCTGCTTTTCATGGAAGGGAGATCATTTGCACTGAATGTTGCATGTTGATGACGTTAATAAAATGAAACATTTTGTACCCTTCAATGCCACAAGAAATATTTTGTACCACCTGTTAGCTCCAACTTTGTTACAAGAGTGTTTGGTCTCTCTGAATGTTTGCTTGGTTCCCAGGCCGTGGAAGAAGCATCCAGATGGGATCGGAGGGTGAGGGGGGGCAGGAAACAGGAGCCCGCTGCACATCTTAGCCACCATCACAGTGGGAGTACATTCCTCATCAGAGGATGTAGCGGAGAAGGAAAAGGAGTGAGGGGGCTGAAAGCATACTGAGCTGGTGGTCATATCTGAACATCCACTCCAGCTTCTGTTAATTTGGCACTTGTGAAAAGTCGCCATGGGAAATGTAATCAAAGGAGAAGTGGTGTGAGCAAATCAACACTATAATTGGTCGATAATGGCTAGCCGTGTTGTTTAGGTTCATGTTTTCATGTGAGGGGATCAAGTTGCTTGGTGGGGGAGGGGTTGGAGCAAATTTTCATGACTGGCTTCTTGTTTGGCCAAGCTTGATGCATCATGTGGCAAAAGAAGTCATTTGGTGAAGTTCATGTGATGTGGTGTGCCCCAAAGTTATGTCCTAGGCACCACTCTGTTTGCATCTTAGCATAGCAGATGCTAATGCTACGCCCAAAACCTTTGTATGTGAAACTTAAGGATAACCAAAATTCCAGCAGGGACATCTAAGAAACTTGATGATGGTTATAGTAAGTGATTTGATTTCAGTTATTTTCTTCAAAAGGTGTGCTACCAAATACGAACTTGAGGCTACCAATAATTTTGTTCCAACCAGTATTTGGATTCTGTGTGGAATGATCAGATTTTGTTCCAGTGCAAACAAATATGAAATCAGAAGAATTTGTAATGTTACAAATAGAAGTGGTGCATTATTTGAAAGAAGCATAGGAAGCCAGTGTTTTTTGGCTAGTTTGTAGTAAAACTCCATTACGGATAAGTCATGCTAACAACGTAGCATCCACAGCTAATGCTACATTCAAACCTTGCTAGCAGTTTTAAAATGGCAAACATCATGAATCAAGGTTCCACTGTAGCTATTTCATGTATTGTGGTGTACCCCAAGGTTCAGTCCCAAGCCCTACTTGGTTTGCCTTATGTGGGCATTTATTTAGGCAGTTTATATTTAATAATGCAACATAAAAAGGATATTTTAGCAAGACAAGCAAAATAAAAAATAAAAATCAGTGTATGTCATTCTTTGCCAATTATAGGGAAATGTTTTAGCTTTTTATCGGAATGCAGAAAGTGTCAATGAACAAATACATTATATGCATGTCTTAAGTCAAGGCACTTTAAACTCATGTTGCATAAGTGATTCAATGAAACATCATAGAAAGCAGATGTCAAAAACAGTTCTTTATTATCTACAATGTAATGTCCCATCAAGTGTAAAAAAAAAAACCTTTAAAGTAGCCACAATCTGTTAAAAACATATGCATTTTTTTTCTCGGCAGTTACTGTTCTTTAAACATTATTTGGAAAAAAAATATCTTAAGAACCATTTGTCGCTATGAATAAATAATACAAGAAATGCAATGTCAATATAAGATCACTAATATGCTGGACCGGTTGCTTTCTTACAAAAAAATAATTCTTCACAAGAATTACCAATTTCATTCTACCACTTTCAATATGAAGGGCAACTTCACAAATAAACAGTAGAGTTCACTTCAATTAAAGAGGAAATATATTTCAAATATACAAGTGGGCTTAGTTGCTGGTTCAACGTGTGAAAAATTAAAAGTTTGTACAAGTCTAAAAGTCAACAGATATGGACAGCAGTCGCTTACTTTGCAGTGAAAGAGTGCAAGTTCAACTCTGTCATATGACTGCTCTCCCAGTTCAAATAAGACAATCACAAGCTTCAAATACCTTAGAAATGCAGCTCGATTATTTTGTGTACAAACCCCATGATAGAAAGACTATCGAGTCCCCGCTCGTTGTTTCCCTCCCTCACATGCAGCCACAGACCGCAGCGTAATTGAGCTGATGAGAGGAAATGTCAACCATCCAATTATTGGAGGGCTTTGAGCGAGAGTTGAGAGACACATGCGAGCTGACCTCAGGGAAGTATGCAGCAGGAAGCGGCTGATAGAAAGAATGGACGCGACTTTCTTTGGATGCATTTACAGTACATGCGGGTTAATTAAACCATCTCCCAAGGCCTGAATAGTTTCCTTTCCCTCACTCGTTTCCTTAACTTCCTGTTAAGTTTTTGGGAAGTGAAGGGGCATGACCTGTGGGTTGGCCACAACAAATTGACTTGGGAGAAAAGGAGCCCGCCCAAATTACTCAAGTGAGGAAGTTTGTTTTCCTAAGACAGTTAAGTGCAATGATGCTAATCCTGCAGAGAAAATATTGACGGGAATGTCGGAGCATGTGGCACCAATTGGGCTGCTCGAGGCCTCGAGTCAGGAAGACGACTCCGGGGAATTACATTCACGGGTGGGATTATCTGATGGACGTGGACACCGGGAGACAAAAAATGTTAACTATTAACTCCCACACCCCCATTAAGATGCTGCTCGGAGGCATTCCAAAATTAGAAAACTAAACAATGGTCTCTGAGCCACGTGGATATGAAGCCTGCACGGATGGATTTTGTTGGGCGGCCTATGCACCAGGACAGTCAAAATGGTTGAAATTCTGCTTCAAAAGATGCTACTTTCGTGAAATGCTACAAGTTGAGCCTTCTTTCATGAGAATTTAGAAGGATTTAGCTTTCATTTCTCCTCGATAAATCTATGCATCTACCCTATTCCTCTTCAACTTGCTCTCATTTGGGCCAGGGGTTCTCAGAAAAACAAAAAGCACAATTTGGAAAATAAAAGGGAATTATAGTTCATTTACTGGTACTTAATTCTTCCAATGCAAAAAGTAAACTCCAATACAGATTTATCTAACAGTTGGGAAAATACCTGAAAGTTCCAACCTAACTTATTAAGTCATTTTCATTGACATGCACAGTATTTGATTTAGATGTAAAGGGATACTTCACTTATTTAGCCCATAATAGCAATAAAAAGTTAATATTTAGTTTATAATTAATTTGATACTTTCATTGTTTTTCACGTACAATTATTACCTTTAAAAACACATTTTACAAATTGCTGTCGACTGAAAATTACATCACAAGGGCTCAGGTAACCAACCAGGTAACCAATCTGTTTTGTAGGTTTGGTCATGTGACACTCACAAGCTGAGCTATGATTGGTTACCTGAGCCCTTGTGATGTCATTTTCAGTCGACAGCAAGTTGCAAAATGTTTTTTTAAAGGTACTGATTGTACATGAAAAACAATGAAAATATCAAATTTATTATGGGCAATTTTTGACTGCCAAAAATGGCTAAATAAGTAAAGTATCATTATCATTATCATTATTATTATTATTATTATTAATAATAATAATAATATATTTTTGGACCCAGAGATATTGATTCAGTGGCATAATGTAATATTCAAATTTCTTAAAATGGTCAATATTAGGTTAATTGTAAGATGATTAATAATCATCAGAATTATGAAACATAGTGAATGTCTGTGTGTGTTTCACATTTTGAAACAAACTACTAAAAAAAAAAGAAGTTCCAACAATATTCTAAACGATCCAGAAGTGCCTGTACATGTTTTCCATTGGACAGCGACCATCTACAATCACTTTTATGAACCCTAACTTCATTCAAATGGCAGACTGTAGCCTTTTTTTTTTTTTTTTGCTTAAAAACACAATATATTCAGCACAGCATATCCATCATCTTTTAAGGAGAGATATTACTCTGGATGATAATGCTCATCCATTTTTCATCCATAGGGCAACGATAACAAATGTTGGTGAATCGTGCAGAATAATGAACAGTGCTGCACATTTTGTACTATTCCCTTCTAAATTCTCACCAGAACACAATAATTGATAGAATTACCATTTCTGCAAGCAGATGCAACCCAAATGGTCGTGAAGGTGGAACTCCGTCCCCAAGTCCAGTCGGCACCCGGGATGGCTCAACGATCCGCTTCCCTTCCCTTTGCAGTGGTGTCGCATTTGTCCAATTGAGAGGCCCATTTTCATCTGGAAGTGACCTTGGCTCATGAGATGCAGCACAACTTGGGAGCGTGGAAGATTTAATCAATCAAACGGTCATCCGTATCCTACTTTAATGTTTTGTTTTTTGTTTTTTTTAAGAGAGTGCTAAGAAGCTGCTGATTGTAGTTTGTTGTTATGAGACCTACAGAGACGGCAAAGAGAGGAAAAATAGTTGGTTGTTTCCTTTTTTTTTATTTATTAAAAGCTTTACAATATGACAAAAATATTTACTAGGGAAAATACAAAAACATGTATTGGATGCCAGTGGGTCAGACATTTTGATGCAGACCGAGCAGCCATGTTGGTGAAACAGTTTGGACGTGGGGCCCAATGTTGCATGATTGCCACTACAATCGCCTTTGGAAAGACACAACTAGATACTTTTTTTTTTTTTTTTTTTAACCATTATCTTTACATGGCCTTATATTACTGCACATAATAACAGAACCAATCAAATGCTTTGCTGGCTAAAAAAATGAGGTAAAATGTCTTGTGGCAGTGTGTCTGAATAGCCTGAACAAACTCATAATATAAATTAACTTTCAAATCCAAGAGACTATTTAAGCATGTATTTAGTGTCATATTCAACTTACGTCATTTGCTTTGTCAATGTATATTAAATACACAATAATTGCTTTGTGTTACCAACATGGCTGCCATTCCTCAAATGTGGGATCGAGTTATGTGAAGGTTTTTCCTTTTTGTTGCTGTTTTACACCAGTAAAAAAAAACAGCAAGCGTAAATTTTGTTAGTCTGTTTTTTTTTTTTTCTTTTTTTTTTTGAGTGACCCTGGCACCCAGGAGTTTGACATCACAATCTGCAAGAGAGACAGAAAGACAGAGAGAACGTTGGGAGTAAATACATGCGGCTGAAGAACATTGCTGTTTAAAAGCAGTGTTTCCCAACCTTTACTCAGACACGACACCTATTTTACATGAGAAAAGTAGAACAAAATGGATAAAGTATGGCTCAACGGATTAATTGGCTTTTAAAATCAACAAAAAATGGGAGATTTTGTTTTTTTGCTGATTTTTGCCAATTTTTTTAATGTAGATAAAATTAATGACATTCACCCCCCACCCCCCCAAAAAAGGGGGACAAATGTGGCTGAATTTTCCCCCGAAAAATGGATTAGCCATTCAGGAAACTCCCGAAATTCCCGATGGCCAGCCTGCCCCTTTTACAAAGACACATGATTTGTAGTAAATAAATACAGCCAACACCTGTTTGATTGTTCCAGACCTGCTATAGGTAAAAATCAGCGATACATGGAAACCCTATATTTGGTCCTAATGTAGCCCACTACATTTTTTAAAACATATTTAAATGCGTGAAAACACTTTAAACATATTATGAATGCAATGAATTTGAAACACAAACAAACACAAGTAAAAAATGTATAGAGCATACTGTATGCATTGTAAGGTCTGTGTTTGAGACATGCATGTGCCTTTAAAAGGCGTGGCCTAGTGTGGTGGCATGTGACATGGGCGGGTCTGTGTGTGAGTGAACGGGTGTGATCTGTGGCCAACAGCAGCTCTTGTGTTAATATATTTTAATGTTCTTGGTGTTCAATAAATTGAAACAGCTTTCAAGTGCACTGGCAACTGTGATTCCCCTTTGCTACATGTGAGCGCATTACAATAACGTACAATAAGTAAAGTTTTTAAATAAGAGTTTTTGGACACAACTGATGATTTCTGAGAGCACAGTAAGTATTTATAAGTCAAATGAGTTATTTTTTTAATTTTTTAAGGTGAAGTCAATCCCAACATTTTTTTGACAATAATATTTTCTATGCAGCCCCACTGGTCTAAATATGGCATTCTGGTTAATATTGTGTTAAGCAGCAAAATCCAGCCATTTTTATCCATCTCAGGGGGCGGCCATTTTGCCACTTGCCGTCGACTAAAGATGACATCAATGTTGCTCAGGCAACTACCAATCACAGCTCACCTATTTTCTGAAACTGATTGGTCGTTGCCTGAGCAACATTGATGTCATCTTCAGTCGGCTAGATTTTGCTTCATAACTCTAATTCCACAAACGTAATATTAATCAGAATGTCATGTTTAGACCAGTGAGATCACATATAACATATTATCAAGAAATGTTTAAGGTTGACTTCCACTTTAAGGACACCTTGTACTTCTAAATGTCAGTGGGCATCATGGGACAGAGGATGTCTACATGTGCCATTTTATCTCGCCTTCTTACCTGCTGGCTTTGAAGCCTTTGAGCTTCTGGACAAAGAAGCTTTCCAGAACCTCGGCACACTGGTAGAAGGGCGAGTCGCTGGGGTTGTAGTAGCGGCAGTTGTCGAAGATTTTGGTCATGTCCGCCACAAACTCTGTTAGCCTGACGTATTTGCGCTTTTGTAACCTCTCCTCCATGGTGGAAAGATCTGAGAAAAGAGCATTGAACAGACACAAACTCAGGGTATTTGCAATGTGATTTTTGGATGTGGAAAAGAGTAATTGATGGGGATAGTTTTTAAAAAGTGCTAATTGGATTCATATATAACATCATGTCAAAGGATGAAACAGCTGTGGGGCTGTGTTTGACGCAAATCAGACATGGTAACCTCCACAACCCCAACCCACCCATCCAGGAATGCAAGGGCGTGCGACTTACAGAAAATATCAAAGGACCTCCTTTTTCTTCATCATCAGATTTTACGGAGAAAGCTCCTAAACTTCAGCCTCACCAGCCAACTTTAAAAAAAATAAAATAAAAATCCAACAGGGTCTTTTTCTTGCGGTGGCTGGACTTACAGGAGCGAAGTCTGTGTGGGAGGCTGGTCACTTTTCCACCGGGAGTCTGGCAGAACCAAGCCAGCTCATTAACGGTTTGTTTGTGTAAACGTTGAAAAAGAGCCCGTTGACGCAAGTGTACATTTACATGGTTGGTTTGATCTGAGATGGAGGGCTTCCTCTCCGCAGGCCTCCGGGCAGCGAGAGGTTTTAATGTTTGAGCTGGTCAGACTGTGTGTCATTTCCAAAATGCTATAAAGTAGCTAGGTGAATGAAAACAAGTGAAGAGGCCGTATCAGGTGGATGAATTCGACCTCGAGTAGAGACCCCTTCAATTGCGCTCTCGTTTTTGTAAGACTTCGAGCAGTACGTTATTTCAAAAGTAGATGCAACCTCACAAAGGTTACTAAAGAAGATTACAACAAGGGGTACTCTGTTTTATGATAGTCCTCCTGTCCTTAAGGCGACAACGTAATCCAAATTTATATGCAAGTTGGAACATCATTAACGTAACCACTAACACAGTAAAAGTCATAATTATAGTAAATATTTGGATGAAAAATTGTTAAGAGACCATAAATACAGGACAATTCTCCATGATGTCACACTTTCTTCTGGGTGGCAAAAGAAAAAGTGAAGCATTCCATTGGCATCATTAGTAAACAAATCCTTACATGTCATTTGACCAAGGCAGATTAATTGAGAAAACAGGCAAATGGCTTAATTTAATGGTTATTCTTGCCGTTGTTCGATTGTGTGAAGTGTCAGTCAAAAAGAAGAAGCTACATGAGGTAAACTGCTTGCAAGAGAGTTATAATGGTGGTCGTAATTTACATTTTAAAAGGTAAATTCATTAGAATAAGGTGATATGGTGAAAATTCAGGTAAGGTTAGCATGATCAATGAGGTACTTGATAATTAATTCAAGAGTTAGCAATATCTAAAATGCCTTGAACTTGGCCAAGGTAGATGTAAGCATGGGCCGATTACCGGTTAGACTGTTTACTGGTTTTTCAATATAACTGCTAATATTGGCAATCTCTGGTAATGAGCTCTTTTGGGAGGGCATCTAAGCAAGGCATGATGATTGGCTGCTTGCAGAGTTGAGTAAACAAGCCACCTCTCTGAAGTTGATTGTTTCCAAGTGCCAGAGGATACTAGTTAGCCCCAAGGATAACATTATAAGCCCACAGGTCTGTTCTAAAAAATAGCAGAACAATGATGGAACAGCACATGCCTAGTAGATGTAGCCTAACAAATCATAATTTGTAAATGAGCTGAGCCGACAAGTGAGTGGTTCTTTGTTGAATGATACTTGACATTCTGTTATGGCCTAACAGATTGCTACATCTTAGTGACTGTCTCTAACCTGTGGGTTTAGGGCTGTTATTTAGTTTCACAACATTCACTAATTGTTTTTCAGGCGATTACCACAACTCGAAGACACAGGCTTACTCTTAATGCCAATGGCTGGAATGCTATGAAAAAGTAAACAAACGTAGCAATTTCCGCTAAATGAGCTGAAACTTGGAACATTGACGGATGATACTTGTGCACATGTAGAGATGGTCGTAACTGATATGCATTCTACTGTGTGGAGTGAAATTGAAAGCTAGCTGATGAACAAAAACTGATGAATATTTTCGTATGTAAAAGAAGATCAGGAGCAACTTTTGCAGAAGACATGCACTCACCCATTGGTTCCTTGATAACTTTATAGTAGTCAGGGGCGTCATTTGTGTCTACTGGCTCTAGGAATGGCCATGCCATTTTGTGTGCCTGCAGAGGAGGGACGGCCCAGAGGTAAGGAGAAAGACATTTGAGAAACCTAAAATCTGTCTGAATGTGACATCGTGAACATATCGGTAAACATTGATGTGGGGAGGGGTGTTGGGGAAATGGGAGAAGACGAGAGAAGACACTAGGGGGAAAAAAATGTCTGAGAGTAGGCAGTCATCCAACTCGTGGCAAGCAAGCCACAAGATAAGCAAACACAGAAGGCTTTTTTGTTTGGTTGATGTTCCACTTAGGAGGGACATTGAGTGGGCTATTAATAACAACGCAACTTCTACGAGAGTTATGCTACTTGGAGAATAAACTATATCAGTATATTATTTACTTTGCGACGCTCGTTTGATTTTAGTGCCACCTCGCAACTCATGTGGCTCTTTCATCCCTCTGCTGTGGCTAAATGAAGGTTTGGAAATAAGGAATTGGGATTTTTTTTTTTTTCATATTCTACAACTCTACATTTGAAAATTATGGTGATTCTACATTTGAAAATTAGGTTGATCAAATCAAATTTACTTGTAGACAATATAAAAAAAAATAAAAAATGTGATACTGCCGAACCCACAAGTCTTACAGTCGTCACGTGCAGACACTGTACGTTGAGGTTCCAAATTAACTTGATAAAAAATAAATACTTTAACTGACTATTATTTTGCAAATATAGATTTCACTTCAAATTGTTCAGTGAAATTGCCCTTTAAGATTAAATAAATAAACAAATAAATAATAAATAAATATGGTTAACAGCTGATTGCATGTTCCTGAACATGCTGATTACATTTTTGGTTTGCTGCAGATGGATAATTGAAGTCTATTCATAAATATGATGTGAACATTGAGAATTAATATTAGTATCTTTTTTTTCTGAATTCAACATGTTTTTGTTCTGAAAAGAAATAAAGATATAGTCCATGTTATCTTCATTTTTGTTCATGCAAATGGGGTTTGTGGCTCCCAGTGTTTTCTTTTCTGTGGGATGAGTCTCAGTGGCTCTTTGAGTATTTTCGGTTTAACCAGTATTTTATAGAAAAATACCCACAAAAAGTCAAGCCAAAGTCAAAACATTAGAACATATGAGTATCTTATGAGATTTCAGCTTATTGGAAATGATAGGATTAACGCTTGGCTTGTTTTATTGTGGTGCCACCAATGAATGGTACCCATTGATGGCAAAAAGGAAAGGCGTTATGACCAAAAAGTAGGAAATCGAACAACTGGGGTATTTTGTCTTGGCAGCTCAAAAGCAAAAGGAAGTTAGGAACAACATGTGAGGTCATTAATATAAGAAAAACAATGTACACCACTGCATTTAGCTTGTAATCGAAGAGACCCACATTCCAGGCAATACAAACAATAACCTCCCTGTAAACCCATCACCATAAGAACTGCTTGTGTCCAACTCACCGTTAATGAGCGCAAGATTCTCCGTAGGCCCTCATAGTCTTTTTCAGTGAGCGGCGTGAGGACCGTCATGGCGTCCTCCGTCGACTGGCACTGCGGGCACACATATTCGTCTATGTGGTTGGCTTCGCTCTGCAGGATGCCTACACAGCGACCGTGGTACCAGTTCTGACACCGGTCACATCCAATGTAGAACCTGAGAAGGGAAAAGAAACACAAGGTGACCCTGATGTACTTTGATCAACACAAGGGACACGATTTGTCCTGGAGCAGCACACTCCTCGAGACATGACAGGATTAAAACAAGCTGTGATAACTACTTACTGGGATTCATCGTACGGTGTCTGACAGATGCAGTAGAGCTCCTCTTTGGTGGTACTCCGACCCTGTTTGCACTCCAAACATATGTAGTCGTCCATATCCTTGGCGGCTTTCTCTGTGATTCCCACACATTCGCCATGATACCAGTTGGTGCACAAGTCGCAGCCAATGTAGAACCTTCAGAACCAGAATGAAGTTAATGATCACTGTATGAAAGCTCAGATACTAAGGTTACATTTTTTTTTTAACTCGTTTTACTTTTTTTTTTTTTTTTTAAATAGTTTAGTTTTCACTATAGCAGATTTTTTTTTTTTGTGTGTTATAGTATTTCTCTCAGTGCCATATGCGTTTGTACTGTTTTAGAGGTACGTTCAAAGACCTTAATTGTTTAAAGGGATACTTGACTCATTTAGCCATTTTCAGCAGTAAAAAGTTAACATTTTGTCTATAATTAATTTTACAACTTTTTCATGTACAATTAATACCTTTAAAAACATATTTTGCTACATGCTGTCGACTGAAAACAATCATGGCTCAGTTTGCAAACGTATGAACAAACCCAGAAAACCGGTGATTGGTTGTCACCTGAGCTCTGTGCAACTGTGATTTCATTTTCAGCAAGTGGCAAAGTGTGTTTCTAAAGGTATTAATTTTACATGAAAAATAAACAAATTATCAAATTAATTCCAGAGTGCAAAATGTTAACTTTTCATTGCTGGAAAAGGCTGAATGAGTCAAGTATCCCTTTCAGTGCCATAAACGGGGCATATTGATACATTATGGTCCAAACATCACATGGCATTTTCAAAAACCTACAAAGTGACCAATCAAATTGTTCCAATGTCATTCCTATGCTTTTGAGGACTGCCACATACTTGGGAGCAGCCTTGAAGTCCTCTTCCTGGGTATCATAAAACGAACACTGAATGTGATTTCTGCATGGATGAATAATGCAGCGAAAAGTGTGACTTTCATACTTGGTCTCATCATAGGGCGTCTTGCAGATACAGTAGAGTTTCGTGTCCTTCTTGGTATCCTTGGTGCTGGTGGTGGAGATCATCTTCTTCTTCTTGGACTTGGCTGACGTCACAATCTCTCTCTCCTCGTCTCGTTTCCGTTTGTGTGAGGGGGTGACAGTGGTGGCGTGGTGCTGCTGTGCAGTAATGTTGTGTACACGCGCTTGAGCATGTTGTTGCTGGCTGTGAGAGGCGGCGGTGGCAGCAGCGGCGGCGGCGGCAGCAGCCTGTGCAGCTTTCTGTGCTGCTGCTTTCTCCTTCTCTTTCCGCATCCTCCACAGGTCCTTCTTGAGTTCCTCCTGAAGCGCAAACAGATTACAACAGATAATCATTAAGCAGGAAGTGTTGCATCAAACAGATATTCTCCCATATGTTCTAATTTTCCAAGTTGTGTACCTGCGCCTCTAGATGGAGCTCCTGATCAAGGAGCACTCGCTTCTTCAAGATATCATTCTTCAGGAGCTCTTTGTGGCGGTAAAGAAGCGATGCGAGCTTGTTGGCGTTTGCCAACCTCTTCTTGGACTCCACCATCTCCTCCTTCTTCTTCCTCTTGGCCTCCTGCCTCTCATCTCTGTCTATGCGGTCCAAGAGGAACTTCATGACCTGATTGCATACGATCATTCTGTACAAAAATAAACAACAGGATAAAAAGGAAGGTTATAAAATGTTGTGATTGGTTATAAGTAGACAACAGTCGGCAGGAAAGGATATAGCGTAGACTAACGTGGATGTAGCTCATCTAATATCTGGTGTCAAGTCATTCTTCTTTAGACCAGAAATAATGTGAGACTATATCAACAGCACCTCTGCTGGTTGAAACCAGGAAGTGCTATCATTTTTTATTAATTTCTTCAACATGTGATCAAATCAACCAAAAGATTATCAACAATTAATCAGTTATTACGCTCATCACTATAAATAGCTGATATTAAAATATGCACATACAACAGGGGGAGAGAGAGAGAGAGAGAGAGGGGAGATACAGAAAACAGAAATTATATAACTAAACAAAAAAGCCTGAAAACTGCACCAATCATCATCTGAGATATTGGATGTGCAGATGTCAAGTCAGTTTTTAGCTGTCTGTGTTTATTTGTTCTTGACTTGTATGGGAGTGGAGTTGAGGAACATGCTGGGAGTTGAGAAATAGAGCCTCACTGCATATGCAAACACGGGAAATGGGAACGGAAGGATGGGTCCTGCACAAGGATAATTCAAAGTTTCAAGGTCCAAAATGGGTTTATTTGTTGTGCATTGCCTTCCTATTATGAACAATAAAAGACAAGCTCTGAAATGATCAGGTTAAAAATTGATTGTATATTACAGTAAGTGTGGATAATCTTTGACCGCGTCATTTGTATGTTCACTTGTGTCTGCCAACATTCGCAGCTAGGGGAGAAAATTGTCTGCTCAAGTGAGCAACTCAGCACCTTGCTGGCTGAGCGTTTGTGTGAACGCCACACAAACACACTCGTATCTGACGGGGTCAAACACAGGCCAGGAATTGCAGCCGATGTGCACGCTGTGTGGCGCATCCTTAAAAATTTGAGGGTGGTCGTCACTACACTACTACTGTGGTACATAATAATTTAGAACACTGTATTTAGGAGGGGGAAAAACCTTTTGAAATTTGTTTCCCCCCTCCCAATAAAATCCTCCTATTATTATAGAAGCTAATATAATTGTTGATCAAAACATCTTATTTACTGGAATATATAGGCTACTGACGATTTAGAAACACAATGTACATGTGACTGTCAGTGACAAAGTGATTAAAAATGTTTTGCAGGAAAAGCACAAGAAGGTGGAGCGACAACATGGAAAACGGATGGAAAATAAGCAGACGGACTGCCAAAGGAGCTGCCGGGTCGAAGTCACGCTAGTCTGGCTTTGGTGTTTCGGGTGTGTGTGAATGGGCACAGTGTTGACACAAACACGTATGTGTCAGAGTCAGCAAACGGTCAGGGTATCATTTAGCTACAATGTTAACATAGATGACAGGAAGGTGAAGTGAGTAACTTAACATTCTCTCTCCTATGTAAAAGTCTTACATGCTAACAGAATAAAACCACACTCTGGGTCTTCAGACACTTAAGAGGGAATACATAGTGATATCATCCACATGAAATATTCAAAAGGGCTGCTGAGGCCATGGGAGGTAACCTATTGAAACTCATTAATGAACTGATTAGCCGTTGCGTCACTTGTTGGGTTCGATGGAGGCCATGCAGCTGTTCGTGGTTCCACACCCAAAAATTGCCATGCTGTGCAGCACCTCTCAACACAGTTGATCTGATCAAGAGAGGAAGGGACACACAGACGCACATTCATACACACACAGCTAACCTCTGATTCTCTTCTCTCTCCTCAGGTGTCAGAGTCTTCTTCTGCTTCAGATATTCGATCAAAGCGTTTTGCTTCATCACAACCTAAGAAAGACAATCTATTGAATCAATGTGGGAGGACATGGATAACTAGTAGCATCTTGTCATATGAAGTAAATTTGCTCCATGACCCATCTTGTACTCAATTTAGTGGAATATCTAATTAATTTCACGCTTTTATATAAAATCAAATGCCATTAATTTGTTGCAGTGCCCCAAAACTTTTTTTTTTTTTTTTTTACATGCTTTTAAGAAAGAAGAATATGACTGTATTGTATGAAAACATAATAAAAGACCCTGTAAATAAATAAATTGGTTGTAACTTAAATTTTAATTTAAAACTATAAAGTATTCCAAATAAAAATCTTGTGTCGTGTGTGGAAAAACACCAGTCTGGATATGACAGTCTTGTACACATTTTTACAAATGAGATGCCTTCCTGAGCCCACACCTGTTTCTGAATTTTGTCCTTCTGGCTGACAGAGTTGAGCGCTTGCTCTTTTTTGGCTTCTGCAGCTTGTTTCTTCTTCTGCTGTTGCTGCTCTCGGAGCTGCTGGATCCTCTGCAGCTGCTCCTGTACTGAAGCAGCCTGGATGGTCACAACGTTTCCAATCTGTGGCGGCAACATTGTCAGATATGAAACTCCACTGCAAGCTAAATCAGTCAGCAACCAATCAACCAATGGCATAAAGGTCGATAAATATGGGCAGGCTCAATTCAATACAGTTTTAATTATCACCACAACATTAAAAATTTAATGAACTACACAGTTGTTGACTAATACTACACATCACACGTCTATTTGGATTTTCTTATGCAATACAATACCCAAGTGGGTGGAAGAATGCTTAGAGCGTAGTTGCTGTGGGAAATGTTGTAAATTACAGTTTCATCAACGCTTCAACCTTTTGCAAAAAATTTCAATAAATTTGTTGTCTAATTGAAACAAAGTAGTGATTCCAAATTACTGTTCCGTGGTACATTAGTAGCATTGACTAGGTTTAATTGCAATCAATAAGGGTTTTCCTTTTCAAAATCCAAATATTGGCAATATTCTGTTTTTCGGAAGCTGACTAGCTAAGCCTTGTGCCTTTGTGGTGACCACATTGGATGGGGCAAATTCCCACCACTCAGATCAACCGGAGCAGAACTGAAAATGACGTTTGCTACACAAATTTAGATTTTTTATTTTTTAATGGTTGAACAGTAACTCCATTTAAATATTATTTACAGTTTACATCATATGAGACACCAGAGATAAATTAATCAATTTTACGCATCATTAACTGTTTACTATATATATTGCTCACCTAAAAACAGATATATTTATATTTAGATGTATTTTTATTCTTATCTATTTCACAAATTGAGATGAGGTGCTACAACATGTTTCTCGTGAGATACGCATGGTGTGTGCCTTGGCTCATTTAAGTTTGGGAAACACTGTATTAGTGTGATGGCCACTACTTGAAGAACTGCTGTAGTTTCTTGACTTATTTGCCTCATCGTTTACACACAAAAATGTTTAATTTGGCAGGTTGATTGCACTACCTGTCCTCCCTGAGCTGAGCTGAGGCCGGCCTGCTGTATCTGTACAGGAAGCTGCAGTTTGAAGTGCTGTGTTAAAGATGTGCCACTCTGCTGAGCCTGCAGCTGGGCCAACACCTAAAGCATCCACAGAGAAATAGTGAAGCAAATAGCATGAGAAATTGATGGCAGAAGGCATTGGGATTAATGATGTATAGCTACAGTATGTCACTGTCGATCGATTGATGTTGAACATACACATACTGTGAAAATCTTGAAGTTATTGAATGAGAATGGAGGGACTTTGCAATAACAATCAAAAATCTGTTTGTAATCCTACCTGTACCTGCTGCTGCAGTCCAGACATGATAATTTGGGGGTTTTGCTGCAATTGCAGCTGTGCAGTTCCTCCCTGTGTTGTCACCTGCAGCGAGGTGGGAGATTGAATGGGCATGTGGGCATGCGTCTGTGGGGGTAACTGGCCTTGTGGGGTGGATGCCGACAAGGTGCTGGTGGTGGCCATAGTCGCTGCCCCTGGCTGCACTGGAGCAGCTGCCTGTTGAGCAGGCTGGGCCGGCGTTTTCGTGGAGTCAGAATTGGGCTGGCTAGAGGGTGTGGTGCCTGTAGAGATTTTGATCACAGAGTGTGAGAAACCAAAATGACCACCCAAACGCATTTCCAGTCATACCTGTGCTTGGCGCAGGTGTAGCCACTGCAGATGGGGGCGTGAATAAGAAGCGTTGCGTCTGGCCATTGGGCAGCGTCGCCTGCATGAGCTGCTGACCGGGACCTGGAATGACCGTGACTCCATGAGGTATGACCTGAAGCTGGCCGGTGGTCTGACCTTGCCCTTGAATCATCACTGTCAGAGCTTGGGGGGAGCCACCAACACCTGAGCCAGCCTGCTGCTTCTGTAGTGCGGCACAGCAGAGGCACAATGCGTAATGATTAAATCACATTTGAACTGTGTATGAACATACACCTACGCAGAGAACATACAAACTCCACACAAGGAAGACCGGAGCCTGATTTTGAACCCATGACCTCTGAACTGCAAGGCAGACGTGCTAACAAGTTGTCCACTGTGCCACTTGACAGACATACTGTACATTTTATGGTACAAAATATAAACCTTGCTAGTTACATAATCATGCCCTATTATTGGAAAAAAAATATTTATTATTCAAGCACCAATAAAAACTCTTCGGCAAATGGGAACATTGAGTACCGGCAATCTAGTATTCAGGTCAATGACTGACTGACTTATTTTCGTAACGTGTCATGAGCAATGCTCACTAAGCTGTGTTACCTGAGCAATCTGTGCAATGGTGAGTTTGACCTGGCCAGATGTCGTTCCAGCTGTAGCAGGGGTGGTTGGGCTCTGGCCAGTAACCGTGGCAACAGGGCTGGCTCCAGAAACTGAGGTGGACACTGTCTGGCCTTGTAAGATTTGACTTACCACTTGTTGGCCAGCCTGACCTAAAAATGAAACGGGTGCCACATGTAATTTCTGCATTGTAGGTAAAATAATGTTAAGACACAGTATATGGGAAATATTTTAACACCAAGACGAGCTCCACACAGCAAATTACCTTGCTGAACCACAAGTGGGGTTCTGAGTATTGTTTTCCCCATAGGTCCACCCTGCTGGAGTGGTGTTCGAATTGTTGTCATTCCAGGCCGGATCTGCTAACCAGGGGGAAAAAAAAAAAAAAAAAGTCAGAACTTGGGGGTTAATCAACAATAAAATACTAATGCCAAGAGCATACACTGTTGTTGCACCTTGTAATACACATTACACAAAAACAAAATTAAGTCTATTATCACAAGCTATTAAATTAACAACCCTATAAATATTACTGTTAATGGCAACAATCTTATGTTAAATATTAATTCTGAAAGTAAAGCGTGGTGTACCGGCTGTGGGGTTCCTGGGATATTGGGCCTGATGTTCACAGGGGTAGTGCGAGGAAATTTGATAAAGGTCTGAGCACTGCCTGTTGTACCGGAAGGGATGATACCCAACACTTTCTGCTGCACAGCACCTGATTTGGGGGTCAGAGAGTGTGGAAATCAAAAGAGCAGAAAAGTACAGGAATGCTCCAAAATTATACCAAATGCATAAATCCCACAAGTTTTTTTTATATGTAAAGACCTAAATAATAATCATGATGAATAATGATGAAGTGGAAGCAAGAATTTTGTGACACAGTGGCATTTATCTTTAACAATTAATTGTAACATCTGTTGTATTTGTGTAGATTCTCATTCATCCAGGTCAAAGTAATCCGAAATTGAAGAAACTCTTTAGATTAAAACCGAAATGTCTTCAACCAAGAGTCTTGTTGCCTTGATTCAACCCTTGTGGCTCAGCTTCCTATGTCCCATATAGCGGCCGATTACAGTACAGGTAGGAAGAACTTTAGGTATTAATTTTCAATAGTGTTTACTAGCGAGCGCAACCATAGACAAGTACGATTATTTTCCAATGAGAAAACACGATGTCCAAATTCCTTCAAAAAGCTATAGTAAAGCTGAAAAGTCATTAAAGATAAATCTTGTTTGGCTGCAGCACATAACGGTCTTATTCACCACACGCCCTTCTAAGGGAATCAAACCAGGAAACCTTCAGCCCACCGCTGTACCACTTGGGGAAAGGCTGCCCCCCATTTTCTGCTACTCAGCACATTTCCGATGAGTAAGGAAATGTTCACAGTGTAAATAATCCCAATACAATACAATACTGTGAAGCAGCGGCTGCATCTTACAAGTGAGAAGTTGTGCATTGACATGGCTCAATACATTATTTGTGGGCTTCTCTCTTTGCAAGATGGCCAACTTTTGATCACAGCAATGGTAAATATTAGTGGAGTAGGTAAACAAAATCTTCAAAGACTTGCTGAAAGCTTACTTGGGTTTCCCCCAACATATCTGAGCCCCCCTCATAAATTATTCACAACTTTTTAAACCTTCGTCCGACAAAGGGAGCGTTTCATATTTGCCGTGCGAGCACGTGAAGTTGATGGTTCAAACAGAAATCATACGAGTAACACTCTTTTCCCCTCAGATCCTGCTGGGTTATTTTTTTCAACCACAACCAGGGAGGTAAACCTTTACATCAAGATTTCACTCTTCAAACAGGTACCTTAAACCTGGTTGTAAGACATGCATGAGGAGTCTCTCCTCTGGTCACATCAAACACCAAATTTCTATGAAATGGCTGTTGAAGGAGCTTGATGAGTCGGGACTCCGAGAAGTTGGAGAGGTAGGCTTTTATTCTAAAAGATGAAGGGGGGGAAAAAAAGAAAACTGAAATCCCGCAATAGAGAGTTACCTGTCTGGGAAGTAGCCCTCAGGGGTAAGTAAACTTGTTTTCCTGCCTAACTTCCTTCAGCCATTCCAAAACAAACATTGTGCCCCGTAACTCATGCTGGGTAAACAGACATGCCCATTAAATGGTCACACGCCACCTGAAATTGAGTTTCTCCTTTGGGGTTACTTCAAAAAGGTAAGAAAAATCACTTTCACTTTCATGTACGAAGAGTGTAATGTTTTATCTACACAGGTTTCTAATATGGTCGTGAAAATGCATCCCCCTTTGAACCTCTACAGCTTTTCCATCGTTGAACTTAGAACCCAATTAGTTGCTCTTTTTTTATGTGGAAACATCTACCAACCATTAAAGACCATACCACAATACAACAGCCTGACATGTCCAAAAGTTGCCAAAATAAAATCTTACGAAGATTAAAAGACCCAGACTAAATAAGTGTGTAAGTCTTAAATAATCTAACCAAAATAACTAACTTCCACGATATTACTGTGCTGCCAGGCTCCAACCAGACAGGATGGCCCATGCCAAAGTAAGCTGGTGACTCAATGGGCGGGCGGACACTAAGGGAACACCACGGTGGCGTTGGTGTGCACAACACAAGTGTATGAATACCTACATTGGAAAATGTTCAATTTTGCACAACCTACACCACATCAAAAACAACTTTTCACCTCTTTGTCTGCCTTTTTAGGTGTGAGGTAATAAAAGCTGGTGTACCTCCTTGTGAAGTTGCCATGTTGACTGTGATGAGCTTGCTGTTGGCTGGAAGAGGCAGCTTGGTGGTCACTACCTTCCCACCCACCGTGGTTCCTGTAATTTGAAATGTGTGCCCACCAGTCGTGGTCACCGTGGTCTCTGTGGAAGCAGACACATACAAATCAGCAAACATCACATTGTAATGACTACATGCATAACCCCAATAGTAACATGACATGACTTGTAAAAAGTTTAAAGTACAATAGCCACATTATTTACATCCAAGACAATGACGAAGTAAAGCACTGAAAATATTATTCAGAAAGCATTCTTGCTAATAAGTAATTTTAAATGTACATGCATTTAGATGCCCCCCATCCATAATCTGAATAAACTGGACTTTAAGTACAGATTTATAATATGTTTTTCTCTTTTTCTAACACGCAAACCTTTCTGTCACTTTTTGCTAAATGCAAACGTTTCAATGGAGTACCAGGTGAGTTTTGACTCTGCTTGATCCACGTGGCAAACGACTGCTGGAAGTTCTTGGTCTGCTGATATTTGACAGGCGTGCCCATCTTTGAGGACAGTACCACCTTGGCGCTGGGAGTTCCCTGGCCTGACAGTGAAGCCACCATGACCTTAGGGGTCACGGCGGGTGTTGCGGGTGTTCCTGTTGGAGTGACTGTAACCGAGCTTGGTTTCTGCTCCTGACGTTTCTGAAAACATAAAAATGTATATATGGCCAGAAGACAACAACATGGTAATTAGCTGGATAAAATTGATTTTAATCTTCAAACCAATAAAAATAAATATGAAAGAAAGAAATTGATTATAATCTTGTAAGGGAAAAAATACAAATACACTCCTATAATGTCAGCTCAAGTAACTGAATCAATCTAATCAATCTCCTGGGACTGCTAATACAATAACAATAATATAATCCCGCTCACCTTGGCTTGTTCAGCTGCCTGAGCTTTCTCTTTCTCAACCCTAAGTAAAAGAAACAATCAATATTTTCAAAGGCCTCTTGTGATTTTCTAATGAGTCGTGAGAATTTAACCGCATTTATTACACCAGTGACACAACGAAATACGCATATTATTCTGACCGCTCCGAGAACGCTCTGATCTCCCAGAGATCTAGCTCCTCCTCTGCAACCCAAGTCTCGATCACCACGGGGCCCGTCTGCTTGGGAGGTTCAGGTTTCTTGGGACGCAAGGCACTGGAGCGCAGTCCTTTCCTCTGTGGGGTGTGCGTTTCTGTAATGGTGGGTTTTAACTGCTGATTAATTATATAAAAAAATCATGGCTTTTTATACTCTCTAAAACTAGTCAATAAAGATTGCCTGGAATAAAAGAGCATCCAGTATTTACCTTTAGGGGTCTCAGGAGTTCCCAGGGGGCAGATAATTTTACGGATGCAGTACTCGGACCGTATGCCATAGGGTCCCACGTCACGCCGTTTGATGATCTCCGTGGTGGTGATTTCTGTGTCTGACGTCTCTGTGGTAATGAGTGGGGATAGGGCTGGGTTGGTATGACGATGAGGAGGAGAGCCCGAAAAATGGAGGAAATGTTCTCCAACATAACACCTGTGTCAGCCACAGGAAATGGTTGTTTGCATTTCATTATGTGTTTCTTTTGTCTCAACGTAGGAACGAAAGACATCTCAAAAGTATCAGCATACACGCAAACAAACCTTATTTCTGGGATTCTGGCAAAGGTAAAAATCTAGGTGAACATCTCAAAATGTCATACAGTATAATAAATTCATAAAAAACATCACTTAACATCTGAGCACTCCCGGAAAGAAACCTAATTGGTTATTTCGGGTGGGGATTGCTCTACCTGTTCGTGTAGTACCGACAACCGCGGATGGCTTCACGGCCATGTCGTCCCATCTCAAACAGGCCCAGAGCAGTCGGAGCATCAGACTCACACCAGCCAAAGTGTTCACTGTTTGCAAGCGATACCTGCACACATAAAGTTAAGTATTAGATCAATTATTGCACTTTAGTTACAATCACTCTCCAATTATACAGCAAGAATGTTAGTGTAAATACAATTGTGCTTGCTAGTAAAAAGTGAGCAAAACTATTGGTAAGCTGAGGCGGCTGTGTGGTGTATTTGCGATTGACTGTCTGGTCTCAGCTATTTCATTAGTGTGGCATGACAGCAAGACTGCCAGTGACTCATTCCGTTTCAGAATGCAGACAACAGCCCAATTGTGGAATTGAAGGAGGCAGCGTAAAAGCATGATGATGTTTGGGTCATGTTTTTTTGTCCAACTATTTCCATTTTGTAAATGGTACAACTAATGCCCACTTTTTACATCAAATTAATTTAACAAGCTTGTTTAGTTCGTGGGAAACGGATATCGAAGACCACAAAGCCTGCTGACAACTGGAACACACACATCTTAAATTTTAAAACTAACCCATTTGGTACTATTTAAACAGTCGTCATCACTCAATCATTTTCTAAAATCATGGTGTGCATATTTCCTTGCCCATCTGTAAGCTTAGCAAGCAAATATTAAAGTTTCAGGAGTCAAATAGGTGCCAGCAGACAAGATGAGTAGAGTCAAAGATACAACAAAACACCCACAAAACACCCACAAAACAAAAAACAAAACAAAACAATAAAAATGTGCTTGTTATGAAAAAAATTGGGATCTGAGAAAAAAAAACAAAAAAAAACGGGATCGCCAGGTCAGACTTTTTAAAATGATGGGGATTGACAGGACAATTGTGATATAAAGTTAACAGTGATCCGAGCCTTGATTTGTTTTTTTGTTTTTTTTAACAAAACTAAAGTATTGGTACTCTCCTTCACTTTGACAAAAATAAAACACTCTTTGATCAAGGGACTGAAAAGACAATTTGTTGGAACTTGTGGGAAATGTAAAAATGAATAAAATATGCAATGCTTTAAAAATTGTACTAAGAATGAACTATGCAATGCTTTAAAAAATGTATTAGGGAACGCTTTGACTTTTTGGGATTAAGTGGGACCATTTTTACAGCCAAAATACACTTTTTTTTTCTGCTAATAGAATTGTGACAATGTATTTTCTGTTCTGTCAAAGAGTAAAATGACAAGTTCCACTGTGGGTCAAAATTGAGAGCGAGACCTTACTTACCTCCAGGTGATGCCAAATGTGGGCCTGGGGGAAGGATACGGCCAAATATCCTGGGCTGGCTTGGCGTTATAGTTATAGACGGCCACCTCCCGGAATCCTCCCCGCCTTGCCAGCACCTTCAAGCCGTCGTGCGGTAACACAAAAATGCTCTTGCGGTTGCTCTTGGTGAGAAACTTGCGATAAGAAGGAAGCGCCGTGTCTGATCGCACCTTCTTCGTGCGGGAAAATTTGCGGAGGCGTACTCGGCCCCGAGTTGAGTCGTCATAGAATCTGTCTACAGAAGCTGTACCCTTAGTATGAGTTGCTGATTTACTTATAGAGGATGACATGGTTGTCTCCTTTTGTTGTGCCATTACATCACTCTGGCTGTCTTCTGACGGACTAGAGGAAGAGATTTTGGTCACGGTTGTTTTGGTCATGGTACTGAGGGCGGACACTGCGCTTTCTGTTCTCACAATTGGTGTTGCAGATTCTCCAGCATGAGTAGTGGTGCTTGTGGAGGTGAAGAGCGTCTTCAACGGTATCGTCTCTCGCTCACAGTTCTCTGCAAACTCATCACTTAAACTGGACTCTTCTGTTGAAGGTATAGGCGAGGGTGCCATTCTGATGATCTTGACGACAGGGTTGCATTTAATGCCTAATAAGCTGTTGTGCTGCCGAGAGTTCGAAGTGTGAACTTCCAATGGACCAATGTTGTTTTCCAACTTTGATATTTTCACAGGAGGTTCGTAATCCTGAGCCAATGTCATCATGTTGCTCTCAAATGATTCTACAGGGGATGGCTCCTTTTCTACATCATGCATACTTTTGTTCATCAGCGCCAAATCTCCATTTACCAAAGGCTTTTGTTGTGTGCTTATCTTCTGTGAAATACCTTCATTTTCGACTTGACCAATGCTGTTCACCTTAGTTTCGTTAGGCAGCACACCATTATTTGAACTTACCACACAGTTACTCAAGCTGACATCACCACCTAAACCATTTTTACCATTTATATGAGGAAGAGGAGAAACTGAAACAGGAGAACTGGAGCCTTCGGCATCTTTCATATTTTCCTGGTTTTCGTCATGTCGCATGCCGTTTGTCTCAGTGCCTAACTCCACTGAGCTAAAAAATGTCTCTGGACTTTGCTGTGATGGATTTGGAAGAGACGTATTCACACTATTTATTGGCTCAACAGCTTTTGTAATCGTCCTTACTGAGCCTGTCTTTCTAACCAATTCCACGTTAGGTACCTCAGATCCTATATTTTTGCTAAATCCATCATTGCGAGTGTCTAAACAAGCATTGTCTATTTGTTGCTCTGAAGGGCAATCTTTTGGCCCCATAGTCCTTTCTATGGAATCAACCTTTAATTCCTGGGACAATGTGATGGTTTGGTTTTGTGGTGAAGACGAGTCTCTTTCTCCATCTGAACTGCAACTGTCTTTGGGTGTTGAGTTAGAAACAGAAGAAAGGCGAGCATCTATGTCTTCTGTAGTTTTCGAGACTACATCCTGACTGTCACCTTGAACTCCTCCAACATCTGTAGACCCAGAAGTTCGAACTGTGCAAGATTGTCGCTCCTTTTTTAGCTGTGTCTGAGCCAGAGTCTGGGGCTTAAGCGGTGACCGTGGTCGTACGGGTGTGCCCAGTGGTGGTGGTGGTCTTGAGGAGGGGGGTGAAAGAGATGGCGTGATCTTAGGTTTGGATGCAGACTCGTGTTGCTTCGTCTTCTCTTCAATCGCGTGCTGCTTCACTCGCCGCTCCAGCAGGCTGTCAAGTTTGGAGGACTTGACTTTCTTCTTATAAGCAATGCGGGTGAGGAAGCCCTTACTGACGTCCACAACGTCGTAGTTAAAAGGACGAAGGGAGTCATCTGTAAGCTCCTCCTTCACAGACTCATCCTTAATACTGGACTCTGGAGAAAAAAGAAGGTACAAACAATCGTCTATTGGTCCTACACTTTCTGTCATAGTGAAAAAAGCAAAGACATTGAAGTCAAAACAGTTTTGTAATTGACAATAGATGTAAAAAAAAAAATATTTTCCTACTTTGCTCATCATCTGATTTTAATTTAGTGGAATCCAACTCCATCTTGGTTTGTGAGTTGTCAACAGGCAGTTCTTCAGATGTTTCCAGTTCAGAGCATGATTCTTTTTTTCCCTCCTCAATGTTTTCATGAGACTCCAAAACTTTTTCTAGCACCTGATTGTCTTGGGCAGGTTTAGAGGGTGGAGATGATTCCTTATCTGTTGTATCGCTGCTCATGCAAGAGACTCCCTGAGCTTCACATGTGTGGACACTGGGTCGTCGACTCAAGTCCAGAAGGGTACACTTTAGGCCAAGTTTGGCATCTTTGTTATAGGAGAAAAAAAACAAACAAACAACATACATTGAAGTACATTCAAAACAAAAATAAAACTTGTCAACCAATTACTGCACCCCACATTTTAATAAGGAATGTAAACATATATTCATAAAGCAATGACATAAATTAAAACAAAAAAAAGTACTGGCACAATCAGCCCCTAACTTGAGTTGACATTTTCAAGCAGTTAACTAAGTTGGTTTTACTAGCACTGAATTTGGTTAGGTTCAATGAGTTGTAATATTTAGCAGGCCCCTTTGATGTATCTAACGGCACTTTCCCACTGCACAGCACCAGCTTTACTCACCTTTGGGTTTTCTAGTAGAAATAAAACAGTGGAAAATTACAAACACAAAGGCATTTGGAACGAGACATACTAACAAACATCAACAAAGGTGAATGTACTTCTCAGCCTGTGGCTGTACATTACCGTATAATGATACTGCAGCAAAGCAGAGATTGTGGAGTATCATACTTCAGCGTCCAGACATGCACAGAAAGAGCAGGGTCGATAATGGCGGCCCGAAGGCCCTGGACCTTACACATACTGGCCCAACCAGGCCATTCCAAAATTCAGAAATAAATACCATTAAAGCAACACATTGTTGCTTTTTAGCCCAAATATGGTATTGCAGTATATTTTGATATAACATATAGCATTTAATACTGCCGGAAAAAAAAAAAAAAAAAAAGCATTATAATCAAAACAACTAACTATACAAAAACATGAAATAATAATCAAAACGTCTTGATGTAGGAAAGACCTTTAGCTAATATTTGCATGCATGTCTTTCTCATTTCTGGCTTGTTTGCAAATGTTACAGTGTTACAGCGAGATGAATCTGCCCAAGTAAAAATATTACCTCCGCCTCACACTACCTACTTTTGCCAGTGGAAAAGGACAAAATAGTGAGTAAAGCTGAGAAGGTACTGTGCAGTGGAAAATGGATGATACATGTAAGATTACAAAGCCAAACAATCCTCAGTCCTAAAACCAAGGTAAAATAATTGAACATCCGCCCCAACTCGTGAATCATTGTTTTTTCTGACCTTCAAGTTCTTTGCGGTAGTTGGCATTAGTGTTGCCAGGAAGTCTTGGGAGAAACCTCTTGACATAGGTTTTACTTATCCAACTCCATCCGCCATAGCCAGTAACACGATACTCCTCGCCTTTCTGTTTCCATACCTTCAAGGATGACAGAAAGAGGAAGAGTGAGGAGGAGCACAAACTGTCGACAGTGAGGTTATTTGGGAGACAGAAAGAACTATGTGGAATGAATGTACAAAGGCAGTGGGAGAGCGGGAAGAAGGATGTTTGTTTGTTTGCTGACCACCAACTGCTGATGGCACGACTCGTCGACTCCTATTAGAGCTCAACTATCAGTGATGGTCACATAGACCACAAGAATGTACATACACCACCATTTATAAGAGCTTTCAGTTCAACAAAAGTCATTATACTGAGCATGGAGTCAAGTCCAGCAGACATAACACAAAATATGACCTTAATTATAAATTATACAAAATCCATTAAGGTTCATGTAAAAGTGACCTACCTGATGTTTAATTGGAAATGTGTATTTGACCCAAGTGGCCTGTTGCATTGTCTCCTCTTCCTCTAACTTCCTCTCCCTTTTCTTTACTTTCTCTTTCTCCTCACGCTCCATCGAAGTCATGCGGTTTAACCTAAAAAATAAAAAAAAATAAAAAAATAATAATAAAATAAATAAATAAATAAAAAGGGTGGTTGGGCAATGACAGATAATTATTATAAAAAACAAAAAAAACAAATAGATATCCTAAAATTAGTGTTGGGTATAGATTCAGATCGATTCGTTTCACTGATTTATTTTTCATTCAGTTAAGGATTTCACTCAGTACAAAATTATATTATATACATATATTTGTATTATGGTGGCACGGTAGTCGAGTGGTTAGCACGTCCGCTTCCCAGTTCTGAGGTCTCCGGTTCGAGTCCAGGCTCGGACCTTCCTGGGTGGAGTTTGCATGTTCTCCCCGTGCCCGCGTGGGTCTTCTCCGGGTACTCCGGTCTCCTCCCACATTCCAAAGACATGCATGGCAGGTTAATTGGGCGCTCCGAATTGTCCCTAGGTGTGCGTGTGAGTGTGGATGGTTGTACGTCTCTATGTGCCCTGCGATTGGTTGGCAACAAGTCCAGGGTGTCCCCCGCCTACTGCCCAGAGCCAGCTGAGATAGGCGCCAGCAGCCCCCGCGACCCTTGTGAGGAATAAGCGGTCAAGAAAATGGATGGATGGATGGATGGATATTTGTATTATGATGATATATATATATATTTTTAATTTTATCTAATAATTGTAAATTTTACATTTTAAATTTGCACTTTAAGTGAAATTCTATTCTCACATGAATTTAAGGGGAAAAGTCATAGATACTAAAAGGATTAATTTATGGTTTCATGACTAGATGTTGGGCTATGAAAAGGAAAATAGATTTGATTAATCCATTTTCTTTTCTTTTTTTTCTAATCCAGCCTCTATTCTTCTAAATTCCAGTTCCTGATTAAACAGCTACAAGACTGATACCAGTGTTGACTTCCGTCACGAGTACCGATACGTTGAAATAAGGCCAGGTATCAGCCCAATACTGATACCTGGTATCGGTACTTTCCCATCCCTAATGGAAACCTTCAGACGATTTATTGAGACACGTCAACAATGTAATGATAGCCACTAAAAAGGTGTTTACTTAACAAAATTGTTTCTATAGTATAAACCGTTATTTTTTTTCTGATGGGAAAGTCTTAAATGGATGACAGGCAACTATTTGACAAAAATAGGACTTTTTTTTTTTTAGTGCTGTATAACAAACAGCATTATTTAAAAAAAAAAAAAGAGCAATGGGCAAAATATGAAAAATGCCTCTCAGTAATTAAGGTATATCTGTCAGTATCTGTGTTTGATGTGGGATTGCTCAGACTCATTTTCAGGAAAGAAGTTCCAACTCTGAAATGTTGGCTTCTTTAAAAGGGTTGCTGTGCTGAAGCAGTGGTCATTGAGAGCCATAAGTAGGTGGTACTAGTAGTGGACCTGCAGTCTAAATATTATTCCTTGTGGCTAGGGTGGGACTTTTGATTTGATCTGGTCAGGATCGCCACTGCCCGCTGAAATGGTCCGACTGACTACACGCTTCCTTTGTTCATGCACTGAATGCTTGGTTCAATATATCAGTGTGTATAACTGCAGGAAATCTTTGATGGTTTTATTTAAACTGAAAATGTAAAAGTGCTGCAGTTGACATTAAATTACACCAAGTTGCATATACTTTAGATCCATTCATTACTTTCCCCTTAAGGTCTTCACTAAGTCGGCTAACTGTGCTGATGACAGTGATTTTTTTTTCTCTGAGAATACATCAACCTATTCTGCGCAAACGGTGATAGGCTACTATGTGTACCTGGTGTGGCCAAGCGAGTCCTTCCAGACTGGCATGGTTGCCACAGGCTTGATGGCACATTCCATGATAGCCAGAGCAAGGGCAAACTCTCTGGCCTTACTGCACATCTGTACTGCTTTGATCCAGTTAGTCCTACAAAACAAACCATTTCTAAACATCTTTCCTTACAGTTTTTGTTGTTGTTCTTTTTGTTTTCTACATAATAGCCACATGATGCTCCATACCTGTGTGAGGCCCAGTTATGGTGCATGAATGGAGATGGAACGTTGTTCTCCAGCTGGATGATGGTGAGCCTTATTGTAGAGATGGTGATAAGCTTGGAACCGTGGATGGAGCCGTTCCACTTGAATTCCCCTGCTGGTGTCATGCAGAACTTGTGGGAGAGATGCCGCCTTTTGTCATGATCCTAGTGAACACGAATGTTGAAATCACACGAGAAGCTATGGGGATGTCCAATTTGTGCTCTGTGAGTGCCAAGTGCTACTTGCCTCTCTGTGCTGGTGCTTGTTGAGGGCCAGCGTGTTTGTGCTGTATTGGTTATGATAGACACGATATTTGCCCTCCTGGCCGAGCTTGAAGTATTGACAAAGTGTCCCCTTCATCACAACATCCTTACTGCGTGTGCTGACACGGGTGATATCACCTTGTGCATTTACTACTAGAATCTATAGGTGGAGCAAGAGACAGTTTGAGATTGTTAAAAGTGATATAAATAAAAGATCAACACAGCATGCTCAAAATCATCCCATCCAATTTGATATTCAACACCGCTAATTCCATTCAGTGTCATTCATGTCTCACCTCTTTTCCTTCCTTGAAGCCCCTGTTGGCTTCATGAAGGGCAGCAGCCACTTGCTGGCTCTTCATCTGGCTCAATTTGCTTTCTGGATTCCTCAGCCGGGTCACCATACGAGTTGCAGATGACTTCTTACCGACAAGACACTCACCGTTGGTGGAATCTTTACCATCTCCTGCAAATGCAACGTCAGTTTTACATCCAGATGTTCAAAGTGTTCAACTGTCACACACTATGAAATTCTCTGGAAAGCAGGGTGAATTAAGATTTTATTGTGTCTGACCTGTGTCTTCAAAGCTTGCCAGGGATGACTGAGAGGACTTGTCAGCCAGATCAGGAGGTTCAGGGCCCCTGGGTGGGACCATGATGCCCATGCTGCTATTACTGTTGTCTTCGATCATCTGGTTGGGATGGCTCAGACTTGGGACCCCATCACCACTAACAGGAACACAGTCTGATGTTGGGTGTTCCGCTGTAGTGTGGAGAAACAACAACAAAAAACACCAAGAGTGAAGTAGCTGCTTTCACAAAACTAGTTTTGATTGAAGCAAAATAAATATGCCAGCCTTGATTGCCATGACTACACTTTTTAAAAAAAAAGACAAGCTGTGGCCATTAAATGGGGAGGTCTTGCTGGAGCGGCTTCACAGTGAGCAATCCTCTCTAAGTTAAGGCTGTGGCTCCCTCTGTTGGCCAACCGAAGTGCATGCAAGCACTATCAATGCGCACTGACAATGACCAACCCAATCCATATTTAAATAAAACGGACATGTCATCAAGTCTGTGTCTACTTATTCTTGTCCTGGAGGGGAAACAAAGAATTAACCCCTAGAAAACAGGTAGAGCTCCCCTGCAGACTCCAGTAGGAACCACTAACTAAGGCCGATACTAAAGATGATTGTAATAATCGATGAAACCGTACAAATTTTGTTGATTGATTAATCAAATTTTTAATATTGCTATAACTAGACTTTGTAAACAATTGCACTCATCTGTTCGAAAAAAAAAAAAAAAAAAAAAGTAATTTAATTTTGTTGTTAAAGTCCACGTATGTATTTCGTGACTGTTCAGGGAGGGAATGTGGCCCGCCAGGCCTACAAAGCACTGGCAGAAACCAACCAGCAATATTTTTCACAGAACATAATCCACTGGGAAAAATTACCTCCAGTTTTGACATCATCGTTTTTCCCTTCCTCTGCCTCTTCTTTTGTCTCCTTGTCCTCCTGCTTGGTGGTGGTCTCATCATTAACGCTTACAACCTGTTGTCCTTCCCCATCAATCGGCTTGGCTTCTTCATTACCAACTTTCTCCACATCCACCTCTTCCTTCTCCTGCTCCAGACGAGCTTTCAGGGCCTCCTGAGCCGCCTGCCTTTTCACCTCCTCGAGCTCTTCCTCCTTCTTGGCTCGAACACGCTCCAGGATCTCATCTGGATAAGACAGTGGTAAAATGAAGAGTCACTGGCAAAGCATCAATTCAGTTAAGATTTCTTTTTAATCATAACCTTCCTCAGGGATGTGGTCAATGACACATGCAGGGAATTTGTTTCCCATTTCCAATAATGTCTACTATATCTAAATTAACAATAATAATAATACAAAGAATGATTTATTTCAAATTCGGGGGGGGGGGGGGGCATATGTCTCCTAAAGAAGGAATTAAGATGGAGCTCATTACCATTGGCAACAGTGAGGAAACACTTGTTGCTGCCTCTCGCCTTGTTTGTCAGGTCCTCTGTGATGTCCATGTGAGCGTGAACCTCATCCCGAATTTCTTCGATCGCAGCATAGAGGTCGGCCTCCCAGTAATCCTTATCCATGCACTCGATGAGCTCACCTAGCTGGACCTGACACAAACGGAGACGGAAAGACTCCATGTAAGCTAAGATCCACCAACAAAGATTTTTGAAGCATCTAAGGAAGTAAAAATGCTGTCATATGATCAAATAATTGAAGAGCAGACAGTGGAAGAGACAAATGGATGACTTGCCTTCGTGCTGTAGTACCAGATTGTTTTATTTTCCTGTTCACCATCTTCTTCTCTGCAGGGGATAAAGGGGAGGATACACGGGAGATTATTTTTGTTATGACATGGGGAATATACCACATTAGAAGGGGGTGGGGGCAGGCTTCAATTGGTAGAAACATGCAGAAAATAAGCTGTGAGATGTGATTATTGTAATTCATCCGCTTGAGGGCATTAAGTAGGAAAAGGAGGTGGCATCAACTTTCTTTTTTTTTTTAAAGTGTTCCAAATTAAAATTAAAATTTTGGTGCCATACACATTCTGATTAATCCATTAACAAAAGCCTGACGGCCCACCATTGGCAGAAACGGAATATGCATTTCAAAATACATACTGTGAATAATAGTTTTTCTTAGCACGACTGGAGCCTTATGTCACACAAGTAATCTCTATTTACACACTTTGTGCCTGCACCCAAATTAACCAAACGTTCTTCTCTGCGGGTTATCTGCATCTGCATGCACACACTGCACCCGCTAATGAAGAATGAAGGAAGCCACTTTGCTGTGCAGCTCCAAGCAAAGGAAGATGGTGAGGGAAGAGAAAGAAGCGCTGTGAAAACGTTGAGCCCCTTAAATCTTGTATTGCTCAGGTGATCCATACCCAATGATTTATGAAGCAGGTGCTCGGCTGCTGCAGCGCCA
This sequence comes from Festucalex cinctus, assembly GCF_051991245.1. Lineage (NCBI taxonomy): Eukaryota > Metazoa > Chordata > Actinopteri > Syngnathiformes > Syngnathidae > Festucalex > Festucalex cinctus. Next base: position 14,417,062 of record NC_135416.1, read on the forward strand.
GCACACACACACTCACCATCTGTGTCTGTTTAATGTCAAGATGCTATCCTGCTGGGTCAGTGGACGGATGGGCTAGTGATTTACCTTTGAATCAACAATAGCAGGCTTTATACTATTAATAAAGTATGGAGGCTGCAGTAATGTTGCATTATACATCAAACAACTACTCTAACCTCCTTGACAAAAGCACCCAATAAAGAACTAGAAATGCATGCTTGTAGATCAACACAATGAATTCCAATGGCCATCCTTTAACTCTTTGTTGCTGAAATGTGTTTGTTGCTCAACCAACAACCTGATTACAATCAGAAACTCAGCACAAATGTTATTGTTGTCATCTTTTGAATGATAACCTAAAAAGGGTACAAAACTAACTTCATTGCAATTTAAGAAAGCGTTATCTCTCTAGATTTAAATCTCAAGTAGGCCAAAAACAAAGTTAATATAATCCAAATAACACTGACCTATTTTCTGTACACAAAAAAATATCTCCGCAGTCAATTAATCAATGCATACTGCGTTGGGATGCAACAATCTATCCTGTGCAAGTTACCAAACCCACACAATAAGATGTTCCAGAACTGTGCTACACAAAAAAATACATCCTCTTCCATATGCATACATTTTGTCATAAGGAATTCATCTAAATATCCTTCAACTGCCGTGGGTCCTCATTCAGGTCTATGGAGAGCTGCAGCCAACAATGGATATCATTGGGCTAATAGCATAATTGCCCATGCCAATTTAGAACATTTTTGGGAAAAAAGGATAGAAAAAACAACATCCAAAGAGAAGCCAATTGCTTCATTATTCAACATTTGCCAATTAGCATGCCTTTGATGACCGAAATTCGACACAAACATAAAGATAAATTAACATTTTGAACAAGCACATTGCCATATGTTATTGATATAGTGACAGTACCATTTTTCGGACTTTAAGTCACTCCGGAGTACAAGTCTCAACAGTCACAAAATGATAATCGATTCATCTTTTTAAAAAATTGTTTAAAATGTATTTTACAAAAACAAAGACTCAGAACAGTCGTGCTCAGACTCCATAATCGTGCTGGCGGCAGCGAACGAGTACCGTTGGGGTTTAAAAATGGCACTGAGTGTTTTTCTTATCTTAAAATGGCTTACCTTGACTAGAATACCACTTATTCATCAGTGGTGACTCAAATTACAACAAGAATTAGTCATAAAAAAAGGAACGCCAGAGCAGAATTTTCAGATTCGAATCATACTAAAACATTGAATATTGCCCCACACTCCATTTCAGGAGGTGGCAGTGAGTAATGCACCAAAAGTATTTGCCAACCCCAAAAGAATGTAGAAGGAATTGAAGAAGAAGAAAATTAAGAAGATGTAGTCATGGCAACTAATTTGTAACAAAGGGGCTGTCTTCCCAGCTATCTCGCTAGTTTAGTATCTACCACAATAAGGATTTACTATTTACAACACGACAGGTGCAATAACCAACCATGATTGTACCTTTGGCCACAATGCGACGCGGGATTCTAGTTAAGGTAAACCATTTCAAACTAAAAATTAAAAAAATCCATAGTTAGAAGCAGAAGCAGAATCCAGAAGAATCCATCCGGAACTTGTTCACTGTTGTCAACTTGATTAGGGAACGGGGATTTTGGGTGTGAGCCTGAACTCTAATTTTAATACATACAAGACGCACCTGACTATAAATCGCAGGACCAGTGAAATTATGAAAGCGAATATGCTAAACTGAAATGACTTGGGCAAATTATGCTATTGGGCTGAGAATATTTAATAAAAAAAAAAAAAAAAAAAAACACACATCCATGTTTAAATGTCGGGTTTTGGTTATTAAACCAAGTGACAACAATCCTTGGAGAGAAAAAAAAAAAGTTTGTGCACTTTTGTATTTTTAGCAAGTCTAGCAAAACTGAACTTTTCCCGTCATGTGGTCATTTATTATTATCATTCAAGTGTTTATAGTACACTGAATGTGTGTGTCTTAATTAACTGTGCCTTTCAATTTAATCTGCACATTGTTAGCAATAAACCATGACTGATTTGTGTGTGCGAAACATTAAAATCCCTGTTAGTTTCATTAATGCTAAAATAAAGTGTTCATGACATGATCTAGTATTAGCGATACCCTTGTACATGTAATTGAGTACATACAAGACATAACTTCTGTTAGTTGGCTGGGTCAACACTGGCGTGATTTTCTTTTCTAATGGAGATGGACAGGCGCTACTAATTGATATGAATGACGCAATTATAACTTAAAAATGATGAGGTGTGGTAGGGGCATCATTTTAATAATGTTGCCCATCCCTGGTCTAGACAGTACCCTTTGTTGGTACAGATTTGTCTATAACGGGCACATAATATGTAAATTGTGGTACATATTTGCCTACAAACTATACAAATCCCAAGTGTAGTAGTAATAGTAGTAGTACTACTACCCTAGTGACAACCCATAAAGGTACAAATTTATAATAACAAGTGTAGTTGGATTTTCCTGTCATTTTTGTGGTCACGTGATCTCACAGCACAAGTGATGGTGCGCAAATAGGTTTCACAGCCTCAGAGGAATCACGTTCAAAGACGACAGTCATCATCAAGTGGAGAAAATATGGCATAACAGTGACATTACCATGAAAAATTGATAGAAAAATGACAAGAAAACTGGTCAGGCAGGTTGCTAACCTATTTTGTTAGGAAAATGTAAAGTCATACAGTGGCACTTCAAAATGTTGTTTCCCAAATAACAAATAAACATCAATAATTGGTTAACTATTTCACCGCCAAAAACATTTAATAACGATTAGTACAATCACGATGTATGCTGACATAAATGTTAAATATCGTCAACTGGGTTTTATTTTTATTTTATTTTTTATCAATAGGCAGTGCAACGTCTAAGTGGAGCGCTGTCTGGTCAATGGGTTGTGAAATCCAAAACACCCACTATGGCCAGCAGATGGCAGCATTGTATCTCTTTTCAATGGGATGCCGGTGTATGAAATTACAATGAAACATGACATCTGAGACATGAATGATCAAAGCCTTTGTCACATGAAACCTAATTCACAGAGTGTCATTAAACAAAAAATCAGCTGGCACTGTGTTTTTTTTTTTTTTTTTCTGGATAACGTGTGGCAGTAAAGGTTAATGAACAGTAATCATTAAGAAAAAAAATCACATTCTATCCATTTGTTTAATTAAAGGGTAAGTCAAGTGAAAAAATGTTCTAAACAAGGAATTCTGATTAATACTGTTTGTGAAATATGAATTAAGCAACAAAATCCACAGTTTTTACCCATTTTCTAAGTTTGTTCATGTAACTTTCGCAAGTTGAGTCATCTGATACCTGAGAAACTAATTTCATTTTAAGTCGACAGCAAGTGTCAAAATGACTGCCCCCTGAGATGGGTAAAAAATAAAAATGGGTGGATTTTAAAGCAATATTACTCAGAATACCATGTTTAGCCTAGTGGGGCCACATAGAAGACAATATCCGAAAGATTGATGTAAAAATATTTGACAGTGATAGCCCTAATGCTAACTGCACACATTAAGGCAAGAGCTGAGCTTTGAACCTCAGACCTCAGAACTGTGATGCAGACGTGCTAACCACTACTCTACTGTGCTGCCTGTCATGAAGAAAATATATAAGATCCTCTCTATGGCAAAATGTGAAGTGGAAAAGAAATTCTGGATCCTTAACAAAATCTTTCCCACTTCTCCAGATTGACTCATACTGATTTGTTGTATGCAACCCTGAGAAGAAACAAATTTGGACGCTCAAGGCAAATATGGCGAACTTACACGACAATGCGGCGGTTCAGGAACCAGTATTTGCGACTGTGCCGGTCATACCCGACCGGCAGCTGGCGAAGGAAGGGTCTGGTTTTCTGGATTTCAGGGATGCAGTCGACCACACCGGGCACCTTGTGCGCGACGCACACCTCGCACTGCCACTCGTCCTCCGGCACTTCCTGCAGCGGCGGCTTCACACACTCCAGATGGTAAACGGCTGCGCAGGTCTCGCAGCACAGCAGGTCGCCCAGGCGGTGGCACACCCGGCAGTGGTCGTCATAGGCTACCACGCCTTCTGACATGAGCTCTTCCCTGGCGATGTTGGTCGCCAGGAACTGGTCCACTAGAAACTGAAGAACTTTGATTTTGCTCTCCAAGGGTTCAAACGGGTAATCCTCTCCTTCCTGGAAAGGGAGAATGTGCCGATATTCCGGGTCACTCTCACAGTACGCCCGTAAGACCTCCGGCCAGGTCATACCGTCCACAAAATAAAGTGTGGAATTGACAGAATCCTTCACGTCAGCAGGCCCGAAGGTGGTGTTGGACGTGTCCTCCTCACGGAGGATAGCCTTGAGCAGGGCGATGTGGGTCTCTGCCAGGAGCGTGCACTGCTCCTGGCTGGCGACCGCCGCGCAGAAATCCTCAAAACGGAAAGGCGACAGCCGCAGCACCGTGCCGAAGTTGCGGAGAACCTCGTACACGGCGGACACGTTCAGGAGCTGTGAGGTAGGAACCAAGAGGTCCTCGGAGGACTTGGGAAGCTCCATGGGGGGAATGTCTTGTGCCTCGAAGAGGGGAGATTGCGGTTGCACAGCTCGACTCCTCCGTCGACCTGCCGGAGAGAACACAACACAGCTTGGAATGAGAGGAGGAAAAATGAACATGATGGATCCTATTCCTACCGCACACATTTTCCTTGTTGAACTATTCTAAATCAGTGGTTCTTAACCTGGGTTAGATTGAACCCCAGAGGTTTGGTGAGTCAGTGCCAGGGATTCAGTGGAGGTCAAGACATACACCCGACTCATATGATTCATGATGATACGCCCCGCTTAGCCATCGTTGGCTGCAGGTGATCACGCTTATCATTAATATGTCAGGGGAAAAAAAAATGTTCCAACAAATGTGAATTCAGAACATAGACACCTTAAAATAATATCCCAAGTCATTTTTTTCTCTCCAGATTTTTCAGGAAACACAATAAATGAACCATTTGCAATATTAGGAGATAATTTAGAAAAAAAACAAACAAACAGAGACCGACTCTTAAGAAAGTGACGATTGGTGTTCCACAGGGTTCAATTTTGGGGCCTCTGCTGTTTTCAGTGTATCTGCTGCGGTGGTTGTTTAAAAGTTATCTATAAATAATAGAGTGTTGAGTTGAGTGATGGGAATCAGCTTCCTAACTGCATTCACAATTCTCATCCAGCACAACTAGATGTCTAGCAAAACTAAAGGAACACTTGAGCTGCGTGGCGTCGAGGAATACAAGAACACGTTTTCTGAAGTCAAGGTAAAGGGAGCCAGACTCAATGTCTTGTTTACCAGTAAACCCTATAGTTATGTCTTGAATTTGAAAACATTGTATATTTTATTTTTCAAGGAAGAATGTTTCAGTGATTAGAATGCAAATAGGAAACCTGGTGGGGTTCACTACGTCAAAGGAGGTTAAGAACCACTAACGGTTCTAAATTCCACATTCACATTGAAAACACTGTACAGTCTGTATTTTGTATTATGTAATTTGCTATCAATTGCTGTTGTTGCACACAGCATTTTTTCAAGTGCACCTTTTTTATTACACTATTTGTCATTTGTTGCACACCACACCAAGTTTTCTTGTTTTTGTTTTTGCTCTTCTTTGTTATTACTCCTTTATATCACATAATAAAAAGTGAGTTCAAACCGTTCTGAGGGTTGGCGTTTGAATCTGGCCATTCTGTGTAGAGCATGCATGTTCTCCCCATGCTTTTATGGGGGTTTCTCCAGGTAGTCAGTTAATATGTTTGTCATTACCAGTAGAAAATAAAAATTGAAACAATCATCTTCATGAAACACACATGGGGGTCACTTTCCAAATAGCAATGCCACCGAGGAATTTAAATTTTGATTTTTCCATTCTAAGACGATAAATCCATCCCTCCTCTTTCTATTAGGGCTGCACGATATTGGAAAAACATGCGATATGCGATATACTTGCTGAACATAGTGATATCGATATTATTGCGATATTTAACATGTACCTAAGGAAATTACATTTTTATTACCTAATGAAAGAAAAACAAGCAACCTTCATGTAATCTTAGTTAATTAATTGTAATTATGTCTTGATAATTTTCAACTATTGAATGGCGATGCACATTTTAGTTAGCATCTGACTGGTCAAATTCATATAAAAAGCATAAAATTCCATATAAAACTTATTGCGTGCCTTTGCGATATGCATATTACAAGGTCGATATATTGTGCAGCCCTACTTTCTATATTGCTTATCGTCATTAGTCAATCCCAATGAGCTGACACCTAAACTAACAATCGGCCTGAGAACTTAAATTGACATATTTTTAGGTTGGCTTGAATTGTCCTAAAACATTAGCTGCATCATCTCACAGCATAACACACTAAAAATTAGGGGTCTGCCAAAAAAAAAAAAAATCGATTCATAAAAGAATCGAGATTCTCATTTATTAATCGAATCGATAGTTAATATCCAAAAAGGCACAATACAAAATTAATAAATGTTTAAACCAAAAAAAAAAAAAAGACACTGTCATTTTGTCTTGCAAAGCAGACTGGAGTAGATCATGACAATGTTGTGCATTTCTATACATTAAAGCAGAAATGATTTGTCAATCAAATAATTTTGAATCGAAAATTGTTTGAATCCAGAATCGATTCTGAATCAAATCGTAGACCCAAAAATCGTAATAGGATCGTGAGAGAGTCAAAGATTTCCAACCCTACTAAAAATGATTACTTTCATAGGTAGACGTTTGTCTACCTGATGACTGCACTAGTAGTGGTTGCTGCGGCAACGACGTGTAATGAATGAGCTGACGTCTGCAACAAGTGGGGAAAAAAAGAGCGCCTCTCTTCAAAACAAAGAACTGTCAAACTTAGGGAGCCTGCTGCAGGACATGTAGCTGAACCCCTGTGTGTTTATCATTTTGAAATAGTTTTTAAAATGTATTATTACCACAGTGAATTCTTAACTGACGAGTAATTGGGGCATATAGCCTACCACAGCTTAATGCGACAGAGCTGTTATTTTGTAATGAGCAACATTTGTTCAGACAAATATGTTTTTGAAGTTGCATTAGAAGTATGATTGGGTGACGACTTCATGAACTGCAGTAATGTAATAAAAGAAAATTAAAGCATCCAACTTCAATACAGTATTTTGTAGGTAAAAAGTGCAGCGAAGTTATGGTAAACAGAAAAAAAAATACAGAAAAAAAGGTCTGCTCCACACTGACAGGACAAAAGTGCATAAACCACGCGAGTCGACTGAAGCGTGGGGCATTTCTTTGCAAAGCGGCGACAAGCAGAGCACACGGTAAACAAAGGCCCGTTTCTCCGTGCAAGCTCCATTTTGGACAATGCGCCTTTGCTTTGTAGAGCTAAAAAATAAAACGCACTCTTCAAGAGAGTTCAACCTGACGCCGTGCATGTGCAAAAGGACGCGTACCTGAGGTGCTCCCGACCGTGCTTTGGCTCCTTGCACTACTTTCGGTGCAGTAGCTGGCATCATCATCATCTTCATCTCCTAGTTCCCTCAGATAGTCCGAGTCGTTTCCCAAGGCCTCTTCTTCTTCAAGATCCGACGAAGGGTTGTCGTTCAAGAGTTCGTCTTCCTCCGATCGGTAGCTTAAATTGTCGTCCTCCTCGTCGCTGTTGTCGTCGTACACCACCTTGATCGGAGGCCGCCTCACTCCGCCTCTGCTGCCGCGGCCGCCTCTCGACCCCCTGCCTCTCCCTCTGCCTCCTCTGCCCCGCGATGCCGCGCTCGCCTCAGAGGTGGCCACTCCAACTTTCTTGCGGCCCCGGGACAAATTAAAGTTCTCTCGGCCTGATATTTCCGCGTCCACCTCGGCGGAGCCGGCGACACAACCGCCGTCGGTTAAGCCGCGTCCACGACCTCGTCCTCTGCCACGACCCCGTCCCCGCATCCCTCTGCCCCTTCCACTCCGGGAGCCGCGGACTGGCCCGGGTGAGCCTTCCCGCATCCCGGCTGCCAGTTTGGGCGGCCTTCCTCTTCTCCCCCTCATTGTAGGAGAGCGCCTCTTCTGTTCCGCTTCAATCTCGGAGCCGTGAGACGCTACGCACAACGAAGAAAAACTAGGAAAGGAGACACAAACGGCTCATGCGAAAGTTGCGGAGAAGTTCCCACCAGCCCACGGTCTCAATTTGTGGGCGCAAAGCTTAAAGTGAATGGCCGGTGTCCCGCTTTGGGTCGCCAAACGACGCCATTTTTCTTCTCGGCTCTCTCTCCGTTGAAAACACAGAAGGCCTCAAACCTGCGTCAAGCCATCTGTACTTCCCGGAGATTTCACCGGAAGTACAATTCCTGACCATCGAAATAAAACAAACATAGCGTCGTGACGCGAATTACACACACGCACAGAACGTTGTCGACGCCATAAACTTCGATTAGACATAACAGATTGCTTCGATTGCACAGAACCTGTACTCCCAGTTTATTATTCTACAGTAAATATAACATTGGACGCATAACCGTTTAGGAAGTACTGTCTTGTTAACTCTCCGGTAACTTGACACCCACCACGACGCGCCAACGATGTTGAATCACGTGACTCACTGTTCCACAACAACGCAATTTGCATGCTAGTTCATAAACGAGTTACACATGCGAACACTCTCTCCATATTGCGTTTTTAGAGTTGTTTCATTGTGATATGTTGACCCTGATTAGCTCGGACAGTGAATGCAGTCGCTGCTTTTATAGCTGTTAATGGCGTCGCTGTGGCGAAGGCGAGCGAGGCAAGACGATAATCGTGCATGCGTCTAGCACAGCCACCTGAGCAAGTCGTCATAAAGTTAACCGGACATAAGCAAACTATACATTTTATTCACTGTACAGCTAACCTGAGTATCGCTTTTCACTGCAAATTTCCAGTCCTTCGGCAACATCGTTCATGGTAACAAGCAAACCGCATACATTGTATTCATTCAGCTAACCTGGATATCGCTTTCATTCCAACTTTACATTCCTTCGGCAAAATCCTTGCTTTCAAGCACGCGGCTTTGAAATGGAACTACTCTGACTTTAGAAACACTTAATGTATAAGTTGTCGATCCATTGGGGTCTCCGCGCAAATTCGAATCCTGCTGACAACGGTTTACATTCCCTTTTTTTCTTCTTAAAAGTACAAAGGACCCGTATAGGTTCGAATCCTGCACACATTATCATCTCTTTTTTGGCTTTAAAGTACGAAATTAGTTACCCAACACACATTGGTTTGAAAATAATTTTATTTGAGTATAAAACACACGCACACAAAACGGTAAATTACATACAATGACTGGACTGACGTATCTAAGCATTCATTCGCCATGCAAGTTTGACCATAAGAAAGTAATTTCCTGCAGTTAAGATCATGTATAGAGGATTCATATTTTAACCTATTATAACACTTAAGCATTGTATACAAATTCACTGCAAAAAAATAAAATTAAAGTTCACATTTTAGTTTATACAGTAATTTTTGGATTTGTTCATAGTCTGATCTTATTTTAGGTCAACCTTCCCCTCCCTGTGTACAACAATCTGACTTTGCCTTCAAAAGGCCCTCCGCCTATTTTAAGTTAAGGAAGCCCCTTGACCAGTCCTATTATGAATAAATGTCTTGGAATCTTTTAAATAGCAGGAATTATCTTTCCTGATACACAGTTGGTATAGTCTGGATCAAATCCCTTTGCAGGAAAAAAAGCTGGGAAGCTGTGCCTAAGTTTTGCATCAATTCCCCACCTTTCATTGGATACACTGTAATGAGATCAGCCTTTATAATGTCAAAAGACTGTGGCAAGCTGGTGAAGTGTCAGTGTAGAAAAACGGCACTGATCTGTACTCTCATGCTCACCCAGTGTGGGCCTCACTTAATCTGTTGTTTAATGTGATCAACAAAACTACATAAAGAACACAAATATTAAAAGTTTAGCCCCCTCGGTGTGGGCCTCACCTCACACTTAATCTGTTGTTTAATGTCCATCCATCCATCCATCTTCTTCCGCTTATCCGAGGTCGGGTCGCGGGGGCAGCAGCTTTAGGAGGGAAACCCAGACCTCCCTCTCCCCAGCCACTTCAACCAGCTCCTCCGGCAGGATGCCAATGCGTTCCCAGGTGAGCCGAGTCATAATCTCTCCAGCATGTCCTGGGTCGTGGGACATGCCCGGAACACCTCTCCAGGGACAAGAGGCATCCGAACAAGATGCCCGAGCCACCTCAGCTGGCTCCTCTCAACGCGGAGGAGCAGCGGCTCGACTCTGAGTCCCTCCCGGATGACCGTGGTTCTCACCCTATCTCTAAGGGAGAGCCCGGACACCCAGCGGAGGAAACTCATTTCGTTGTTTAATGTGATCAACAAAACTACATAAAGAACACACAAATATTAAAAACGCATTATACTGTACTGACCCTTGGAAAATCAGAATGCATATTACCATAGTTGTGTAGTGACAGGACAGGCTGTGCAGCAGTTTTACCAATAGATGGTGTTATTGCACTGTGCTATTTCTGTTTTTTATTGAGGGATTGTCGAGGTGAGGTAAACTGCTCGCTACTGCACTTCTCATGTAGTCCATGTACAGTATTTGAATGGGGAATATTCAAATTCAACAATCTTAACTGACATTGTGAAAACTTGGATTAAAAAAGAAAATCAATACAAAGGCCAGACCAGATAACTAAAATGGAAAATTTTTATGTCGGCCAAATAATATATACATATATATTTTTCAACTCTTCACATGCAGGTGAGGTTGTGCCTCTCCTGACGACATGCCCCTGCAATAGGGCAAAAACATTAGTGCAAACCCAATTCCTGATGTAACATCCATATTTTGCACACATTAGAAATTAACAAATGAGCCATACAACATATAACTGAATGGTCATGATTTCAACAGCTTAATACATGAACACGTAATTTAAATGAATTATCACATTTTTTCTAAACAAAAGCATTGAAGTTTAGTTTGTGTGTCCAACTTTTGGACACGAATCATTAAAATTAAAAAATTAGGTGAAAATCTCTAAAGAGACATGATGCTCAACAAACCTTTCTTTAAAAGCATTACGCAGAAACCTAAAATAGCTCTATAACCTCAATAGAATACTGTCCTATGTCTTGTTTTATCTTCATGTGTTGGAGCTCTTGGAGACCTCCTTCAACTTTTCCTAGTTCCGAAAACAGTTTCACCTGAAGATACACAAGGTCATAGGGTTAAAAAACAATCCCAATTTTTAAAAAAATAATTTAAATTAACAGGAAACGTTTGGGTTTTTTTTTTTTTAAACAGTTTGTGTCAACATTTCAAATATGTTTTGAAATAAAATGGTTTTTTTTTTTTAAACAGTTTGTGTTAACATTTCAAATACGTTTTGAAATAAAATGTGCATTTGTTTTATAGATATAGAGCCATAATGCTTCCACTGACTGAAAGAAGCAGGTCATACCTGAGCCTTAATAAAGCTGTGGAGGTTTATCAGGAGGCCATTGGCCTCTGGAGTCATGACGAGAACTGTGAAATGAGCATCCAACAACAAGCAAACCCAATCCATAATCTATATGAGGAGAAAAAAAACAGTTGTAGAATTTCTTAACAATAACAAACTACATTTGTTTCTCGTTCTTGAGTTACAAGAACCGGATTGGCAATAAGATACAACCGGTGTAATACATAGTAGTAGTGATGAACAAAACAAGTCGATAAATAAATCACTGTGAGCACGTGTTTATACAATTTGCATGCAAAACATTTGTTGCCAATGTGTGCTCAGTCAGCAGCAACTGTTTTACTTCTACTTTAATATTAAATTATATAATGATAATTATTCTCATTCTAATTATTGTTACAGACCTGCGTGGCACTGGGAGATCGGTAGCCGTGACTCTGGGGAAAAGTGTCATGGCTATATTTTAAGTAGAGGAAGTGGAGATACTGGAGGAAAACCTTGAAGCGAGAAAGAAGAATCATCATATTAACTGACGAATATGCTTGATTTGCCAATAACTGACCATTTACCATAATGTTTCGAGTACAATACATTATAACATATAATATTAATAATAAAACACCCTCCAAAAACATTTTCCCCCTTCTCTACTCTTGTATAATGCGCTGGGCCAAGCATGGCAGGTAGCCATGCTTAAAAAACAAACTATAATTTGTAGAATACTTGGATAGATTGGGATTTCTTATGTTCAGATACATATTTTTTGTGTAAAGAGAACTTATCTTACCTTGCTAATAGTTTTGGCCACAGCACTTGAGCCCACATCTATGAATACCAAATTAGTAGCGGTTACCTAGATACAGCATGCCCCCTTCTGGGCTAGCAGGCCTACAGCAAGGCTAGGAGGTCTAAGTCATCAGCGTATTTCATGAATGTGGATATCACATGCTTTGGCGTTGACAAAAAAGTAAACCTCATGAAAAATGGTTGAGTAATGAGCAAGTTCCGAGGTCATTTCAATGTCCATGCATTGCAGATGTTCCCATCGACCTTACCAACCACCATTTTAGGCACACCACAGCATGGCCGCTAGTATGTAGTCACATCACTACCGGCTGCAATTACATACTTTAAGTCTAACATGTACAAATACATTGAAACATTGTGTAAAGAACCACGAAGCTGAATTTTATTGATATCTCTGCTTCAAAGACAACCAGTAACTAATTTTGAGTTTGTCAAACCAGTCATGATGTGAACACGAGGCTGCGCGCATTTTGACGTCACAATTAAGCGACACTACCATAGAAGAGGGGCGGGATTGAGGAGTTGGGCACAACTTGAGCCACAACCACAACGTGGCATGCCGATAATTAGACGGATTTCTTTATTATCTGGTTTATCTGTTTGACGTCAAATTGGTTGATAATTACCGATAATTATCGGCCACCGATATTATCGTACATCCCTAATTTATATCGACGAGTTAACATTTTGGAGTAAAATTTATTTTGCACACACTGAGACCAAGAAGAGTAGAGCTCGGACTTGCACGAAATGCACGAAAAGTATTTGCCAATCGCCATAAGTACGAGAAAAAATGGACAAAGTAGTAGTAATAAAGTCAACCAATGTGTCACATTTGCTAGATAGTTTAGCATTCAGCTTTCATGGAAACAGTTCAACCACAATTGGTTTGTAACATAAGCTGCATTCGGAGGTTAATGGTAGGGAAACACGCTCTGCCTCTCCCAAGACACATTCACTCAGTGGCGTTAGTGATTCCGTGAATTTCCGGACGCACCATAGGGATGGCAGTCCGAGCTCTACACAAGTCGCACTTCAGAATAATACGTAGGACTAACCAAGCTACGGGAGGAAAGTGCAATTTATAGTCATAAAAATATGCAGTCCAATATTCCAGGAAAATAAAATGCAACCAAGGAACTTGCCAAAACGTGCTGGGATGAAAGATCTTTCAAATGTGGAAGAAGCAGGTCATCACTGTACGCCGTCTGCAGGACCTCATTTCTTCACAGTGCCGGTTAAGATTCAAGATCACTTTTACACAATGTCTAATTCTGAAGATTATACATCAATATACTGTACTTTTGTTCTCGCCACCACCTGAGTAGTTGTGTGTATACCATTAAAAGGATACAGTAAAACAGCCTTCTTTAAGGCAACTGGACAGCTTTGTTCTGGTGATGGTGATTTCTTATCCTCCTCGTGCTCTTTTGTCATTGTGACATCTGAGTGGTCCTCCAAAGAGGAAGAGGAGTTAAAACCATTCTGCAAAGCAACCTGACCATGTTCCCTGGAGGTCAGAGTTTCCATGAAAGAAAGGCTGTCTGGCTCCAGGTTCATTTTCTCTGCATCGCTGTCTGGCAAACTGTGACAGGGCATTTGAGAAATACATTCAGGTTACACTGAAAGCAAAACGTTTTCAGGAAATTATTAATATTTCCAATCAGCTTCAGGCAGTTAACATTCAAATTCTACCTAATGAATGCCTTCAGGCAGGTGCAGGTGACAGCTTCTGGGACGTCAGGGAAGAACTGTAAACAGAGCTGACACAGGAAGTAATCCTTCTTTTCCAGGGCAAGCTGCATGAGGTCAGGGCACATGCTGTAAATGGAATTGCAATAAGTGTTGTTTCTGACATCACTAAAAATCATTTTCTATGTGGCAATGACAACAAAAGAACATTTACCTTACATTTTAATTAATGACCTAACAATGCCTCTCACTGACGACCCATAGAAATGGAGACTAGGCAAAATTAAACTAATCCCACAGATTAAGTGCCTTTTTTTAAAATAAGTTATTTAGAGTCCAGAAAACAAAGATAATTTCATATCTGTGGGACCTTTTAGAAGTACTGCAGACAACCTCATACCAGAAATGTTGTCACCAGTTGGAACTGAATTTACTTTTATTTTAAGATTGACAGTAGCTCAATACTAAACGTGTCTAAATGGCGTCAGTGCTACCCCTGCAGTTATTTGATCAAGTACAGTAAAGGATGCAGAGAACCCCCCCCCCCCCAACTAATCTTACAAACCTGTGGCAGAGAGACTGGGACTGTACTAGCTGTGAAAGTGTTGTCGACGAATAGAAGGCAGTATCAGCCAAGCTGCGGGACACCAGAGACGACGCCAGCTGTCCCACTGATTGAGTCAGGTCCTGCATGTCTGTTCTGCAAAAGAGGCCTTCCACTTCTTTCTGCACTTCCTCTACTGGTGCGGTCTATGTTACAAAAGGCCTTATTATCAATCAATAGTGGCAGGCAACTACAACATATCCCAAAAGATATCTAGACTTTCTTCTATTACATTAGTGTGGAATCAAAAGACAGCTGATCTACTAAGAGTTGCTAAATTTCATTACACTATAACCTCAACGTTTTACAGTTAGCACAATTAGAAACATGGTTCAAAAACAAACAAATGCAAACTGAAATTGATCTCAGTGGTATACAATGAAAAAAGAAAGTATTACCTTGATGAGCTCCAGAACTTGCTCAACTGTCAAACTGGGGGACGACTGACTCTTACGTGTAGTTCTCTGAAAAGACAACCAACTAATTAAGGATAAACTGTGAATAATGAATCCACAATAATCTACAGGTGCCAGACAGGACAAAAACAACAAAATGCTGCACTCAGTCCAGTTCACAGTGTTATCACTCATCTAATCTTTACCAACATTTTTATGATTTGAGCTTGAGAGCAACTAGAATTATCCTTAGAAAGTTATCCTAATTTGCAATTTTGCATACCAACTTCCTGATTTCCGTTGTTCTGGAGGGCTGAGTTTTCTCTTCATGCAAGATGTTGTTCCAAGAAGGCACTGACACTAGAGGTCTGGTTTCTGTCAAATTTCAATAAAAAAAAAAAAAAAAAAAAAAAAAAACATTAATTGAGCAACTAATCAGTTCATGACACAATCCACTAGTTTAATGCTGCCTCATATGTGCAAAAAGTGAGAATGAGAAATTATTTTAGATGTTTTGATAAATATAAAACTGTTGTATATGATCACAGTCATTTCTCCATGATATACATTTAAATGTACCAGTGTGTTTGTTGCCACTGGGATTTTAGTAAAAGCAAAGGGAATTATAAACAGTTCCAATTCCAAATAAACACAAATGTCTTTTTGGAGTGTGTAAACATTTCATTTTCAAAATGGGGAATATATGCACTCAGGCATCAAGGGTGGTGTTGTTAACTTGTGGGATTTATTGAATGTTTTAGCTCACCTTCAATCCTGGACTTCTTCAGTTTGCCCAACGCGGAAGCGAGTGAAGATTTGGTGCATCCGTATGGAATAACAGACAGGGTTTTGCCATGGGGAATAAATAACTTGTTGGAATAACACCATAGCTAAAAATAAAAGAGAAAGGTGACTCAATAACAATAATGGCTCTGTGTGAATAATAAGCTTGTAAACTGCTATAAAGTTGTGAGGAGGAAGTGGTATCCCGGTCACAGTGGAGAGCAGACATAATGCTCTACCAAAGTCATACAGTCCTCCATCAGCACTCAGCAGCTGGAAGGACAGGGAACATTGGCCTATGGTCCAAATTATGACCAAGGAGGTTGCTGTTCAAACTTTAACGTGTTCATTGACTCCCCAACACTTTTTTTTAATAATTAAAAAATTAAACATACAGTTCTGCAGATAGTTTAAAAAAAAAAAGAAAAAAGAAAAAAAAAGAAACTATATGTTGTGTACCTACCTGTCCGAAGATTTTACCGGCAATTTCTTTCCCAGCCTGAAGTGTCTGAAAATTGATATTCCAGATGCATAGGAAGTCTGAAAAGACAACAACATTTAAGTTGACACGAGATACTACAGACTCCCAAGTACATTGATAAGTAAAAATGATGCAAAATCAGTTAAGATCTGTTCCGCTATACAGTGGACCCACGCATAATCGTGGATTGGCACCCACAGATTCACCGAGTTGCAGATGTTTTTTCAATACTTCAAATATATATATATTCATTATTATTATTATTTTTTAAGGGTGTCAACCCCGTTATTTTTAGGACATAGCTTATTAGCAGTTCATCAGCATTTTTTTCAAGACTTTTGCAGGAGTTAAAAAAACAAAACAAAAAAACAAAACGTATTTAGAGCAAGCATTAATTATACATGAATATTTTATTATATTGACGCGCAATATTTGCGGGTCAGCCCGGTCCCGTTACTATGTACAAAGTTGTTGGCATACTTGCAGTGATTTAACATGAACAGAAATGTGTTTCAGTAATTTTTACAGTTAGAAGAGCATCCATTGTCAAGGGGAAACCTTCTTGCATACACTTGCTCGTAAATTAAACTGAAAGTACAGAATGGGGATGACCTGTTCTTTACCAAATTCATCAGATGTGAGTTCATGAAACGTACAACAATGGGAATTGTACTGTACTTACAAATCTGGAAATACTGTACGAACACAGGAGTCACTAAAGATTGCAATTTATCCAAGTGCTTTTAGTCAATTTGGTGCACAAGTGAATCCCTTAACCACATATTCGGACTAAATACAATAATGTAGGAGATATTTTCATTATCTTCAGGGAGGTAAGGTAACGTCATGTACCTTTACCAGTTCCAGCTGAGGGGTGTGGAACGCCAACAACAGCAACGTGGGCTTCATCTAGGAGGAGGGCAGAAGCTGCATTCAACTTGTCCTCATCAACGGAAAGAGCCAGTAACAGATTACGGGGCAGTGAAAGGGTTTGAGGCCCCTCATCGGACCCCAGGCTCCACACAGAGATCACACTCTGGTACACATGTCCATTAGGATCTGCAAGACAGAGAAATGACAGAGGAACTTTTTCCACTGTGTTGCTCATACTTGGGCAACATTTGCCCACAACAAATTTAGCGGTCTCTACATTAATGCTTCTTTCATCTTCTTTAATTATTATTTTGTCAACTCAATATCCACATTCATGAAACTAGAAAGCAATATTTAAACAGACAAAATGGTGCCTTACAGAGGTAAAGAAGATGGATGAGATCATCCCTGTAGGATGCAGAGAAGCTGAGGGGGGAAAGACTGGAATCTTCACTCTCCAACCGGTACCTTTGCAGTACCTTTTGAGTTACTTTCTGCAGGTACAAAAAATTGTCCCCCTTCTAGAGAAAGACATTAGAATTTAGTCATTAAGAAGTAAGGAAAACCAGTAACAATAACAAAACAAAACCAAAAAAAGACAACAAAAAACAATATTCTCATTCAACAATATTTGCTTGATGTGTCTTTTAGCATTGTTTCCATCAAGTGCTTCAATTCGGTGAGCTATGAATGGTTGCGGATGTTTGGGTCTATAGCACCTTAGTCCCTATGCAACATATTGTTCAGCTGTATACTCTCTATACAGAAGATGATTAAAAAGCTTCATCGATTCTTTATGGCACTCCTGAGTTTTGTGTTCCTCTTTGTTGAACTATTTAGTGTGTTATTCTGTGTTGCACTGCTATAATATGTACATTCCTGATGCCGCCATCGCCATGTCGCAAAATACACGGTCAGATTGATCTTTATTCTTCCCTTATGGAGCAAAGTAGGATGATGCATCATAGCTCTTGATGGAAAATGAATTTTGGACTGATTTATCACGATAAAGACACCATGAAAAAAAATCTCGTACCGTTTCTGTTGCAAAGATGACAAACTGCTGGGTTTCTACCACTATGTTGGTGCTCCACCTAAAAACAACAACAAAATACATCAAGAGAGCAGCACAACTGAAGCAAATTAGATATTTAAATATCCTGTATGTTTAAAGCAATATTTACCCATGTGGATGCCCCACTAGCAGTGTTGTAAATGAGTATTTCCGAATAATGATGTTAAGATGTTACCCCAAAGCAGGAGCACTTATATTAATAATGGGCAATATTAAGTGTAGCATCTAACATAAAACTGAACTAATACTCTGTTGCAGTGCATTTATTTCAGTTGCCCCACCGCCTTAGGTCTGATTTAACTTTTTAGCAGGCTCATTGTTTGAATAAGACTTTTTGAAACTATTTTACTGACCTGACTGTGACGTCAGTGTGATTCTAAACATGAGGGTCGTAGCCGGCTAGCACTGGAGCTAGTGTGTCATAGACAGGGAATTCCTGTTAAAGGGAGGCACTCAATGCCTTTTTTTTTTTTTAAATACCCATTATATATAGTAAGTATAATGCAGTACCACTTATCACAATAACTACACTATTATCAGCTGTTACTATGAGAACTATCTAACAGTCACAATCTTTGTAAAGGCAGATTATTTGAGGTGCAATGCCAAAATTGCCATGGTAGAACGTTACCTAATGGTTTCATGTGGAGCCAAGAAGTCCTCCACAATTTGCTGAGGAGCTGAGAGAAGAGTATCAAGAAGTCTCACTGCTCCTCTCTGAAACAAGACCACAGGATCTCCTCCAGCAACACAGTGGAGCCTCCAGATGTCCGACGACACCTGGCCAAAACGCATTTGAAGACTTGAAAACAACACATTTGATGCTGGATATTGGTCAAGACATGCAACTTCCTATATACAGTCATTCCAATATGAAATACATTATAATAATAAGAATAGTACAAATGGCCATGTAACTTGTAGTCTCTGGTCAAACTGTAAGAAAACCAACATTTATGAGGAAAACATGTAGTAGAGTCTTACAATCATACTTACAGTAGCTTTAAATGTTTTGTCCAAGAGAACATCATCTTCCTTCCAGATTCTGATCACCTGAAAAACATACAAAATTAGATACTACATTTTGATGGATCTCACTACAACATGACCTCACTTACATACTGAGATGCTGATTACGTGCATGTGTGAGAGCAACAATAAACATGTTTACCTTGTTGTCTGTTACTGCCACATATTCTTTAGTGTGCGTGTTGTAGACTGCTGGACAGGTCAAACAGCAGCCTTGTTTCACAGTCCAGCTTCCCAGTGGCTTCTGGTCTGAAACCTGACACAAACAAACAAACAAACAAACAAACGTTAGTGTTGTTATTTACAACATGGACTAAAATTAATTAGCTTACTGCTAAAAAAAAAAACAAAAAAAAAAAAACACACGTACCCAAGCACTGATGCTTGTTGTTGGTAACATAAATACTAAATGATTTGGAGGTGTTGTGCTAAAATAGCAAATGTTAGCATCTACAGTGCTGTTTCTGGTTGACACCCAATTTTAGTTCAACGCCCATCTACCGCCTCACATTAAATAATTAACACATCTCATGTACATGATGCATTTCGTTTGTATTCGTTGCATGACAACATCGCTGAAAAGACCCGAGGTTGCCAACGCGACTTGTGCAAGCGTCGCCCTCCAGCTAACTAGCTAGCTAATTGCTAGATGCTCCACGAACACGTTAAAAGTTACCTTGTAAAGCGTAACAGATCTGAAGGCGTCGGTGATGATTACATGGTCGCTATCCCTCTCCGCTTCGACGCCCTGAATTCCGGAATTTGTCAGATTCTGTGATGGAACTAGGCCACACAACGTGTATCCCTCATACAGCGCGGCCATGCTGGTCCAATAGAGATGGGACTTTGGTGGAGCTCGCGAGACTACAGGAAAACGCGCAAACAGGAAATGCCATTGCGGCCATCTTGCGTTGCCACTTGCTAAATGAGCATAACGTGGCTTTTCTACGGTCGTGATTTTCTGTCTTCATATCTAGCGTGTGTGGCGTACGACTGTACGAATAAGTCTGGGAGAGAAGCGCTACATGCACTTTTAATCATTACTGCAATTATAATTGCTTAATTTTCGATTAAAGTTTCGCATATGCGACCCATGTGAGGAATACACGGTTATGAAAATGGATGGATGATATCTGAATGGTCTGTTAAAGGGTCCGTCAGCAGTTTGTCAGTCATTTTTAACAGATTTCCTATGTTGTGCAGAGAATTGGTCCAAGAGTTGAAGACGGAGAACTCAAAGCCAAGTCAGGTGTCACATTACTATGTAGTGACCATTTCTTTCTGGACCAAAAAAAAAACAAAAAAAAAACACCCCCCAACTTTTCCCCCTATTTTGGGAGCTGTACAAACCACAATTTGAAGATGAAGTTAAAGTTACATGTGTAAAGTGTTAAATAGAATACAAGGATATGGAAATCGTTTTTGGAGATACTCTTTCATTTGGAATTTGATGTTTTTAACATGTTCCAAAAAAGCTGGGACAAGGGTCATTTTTACCACTGTATTACATCACTTTGCCTTTTAACAACACTTAATAAATGTTTGGGAACAGAGGACAACAATTGTTACAGGTTTGGAGGTGAAATTCTTTCCCATTTTTACTTGATGTACACCTTCAGTTACTAGTCCAAAGTCCGCGGTCACATATTTTGTGCTTCATGATCCAACATACATTTTCACAGAGAGACAGGTCTGGTTGTATCACATGAGGAATGTTTCTTGGCATTGTCTTGCTAAAATAAGCAAGCACATCCCTTTCAGGATTAATGGTGCCTTCACAGACATGTAAGTTACCCATGCTATGGGCACAAACAGAGCCCCACACCAAAACAGATTGAACTTGAACTTTGCACTTTTAACAGTCTGCCTCGTCCTTTTCCCCTTTGGCCCAAAGGACATGAAGTCCATGAGTTCCAAAAACAATTTAAAAATGCGGACTCATCAGACCACAGTACAATTTTCCACTTTGCGTCAGTTCATCTGAAATAATCTTGGGCCCAGAGAAACGTTTCTGGGTGTTACATGGCTTCACAAAACATAATTATTTTTTAAATTTCACAAATTAGAGTTGATTTTTAAAAAATCTTATACAGAAGACACCACACACATCTTAAGTCACAAGAAGTGCTTTATTTTTAGAGACCAGAACAATTGTGTAGTAATGCTGTGAGTATTACAGTGATGTAATAATAACCATCCGAGAAGGGATCTGCTACGTCTCAGCACTGTTTAATTTCTGAAGGAAGTGAACCAGAATACAAGGAATACGTAACTGCACTTGGCTCTAAAAAGAAACACACACACAAAATGGTTAGACTAATGGTTTAGTTAGTTTTGTAGCATTTGAACAACTGTTTGTCTGGGCAATGAACATATTCAATATGCACTACCTTCATAGCATTCAGGGATTTTGAGAGTTCCATCGATGCACTGAATTGACACAGCATAGCCGCAATTCCTGGCCTTGTTCAAGCAGTATACTGACACAATGTCATTATGGAAGACTCTGTTTGGCTCAAAGTCTCCAATCCAGAGTTTTTTACCATTGTATAATATTCTTCCTCTGCTTATGTCAATGCTACAAGGAGCTGCAAGTCACAGAAATGAGAAAATAAAACATGATAACAAGTGAATTTGTTGGGATTGTTACGCACAAAAAAACTAATCAGAAATGCAGAAATTAAACTGGCAAAACGACCTTCAGAAAATATTTACTTAATGGAATATAATCCATTTATTTTCTTCCACTAATCCCCTTCAGGATCACTGGCAAGTTGGAGTCTATCCCAGCTGGTTTCCAACAAGAGAAAATAAATCACAGGGTGCGTACGTAGAAACTAACTAACTAACGAACTAACTAACTAACTAACTAACTAACTAACTAACTAACTAACTAACTAACTAACTAACTAACTAACTAACTAACTAACTAACTAACTAACTAACTACTAACTAACAAAAACATGCAGGGTAGGTAAATTGAAGACTCAGCCCATAGGTGTGAAGTGAAGATAAATGTTGGTTTGGTTGGCTTGTTAGTTAGTTAGTTAGTTAGTTAGTTAGTTAGTTAGTTAGTTAGTTAGTTTCTTTGTTAGTTTGTTCGTTTTTTTCTTCCCAAGTATCTGTAAAACTAAAAAGCCATGCAAATACTGGAAGAACATGTCTCAACGCCTCAAGGAACTGCATAAATAAATATAAAATTATACTCTTAGTTATATTGGCCTACCTTTACAGGATGGTTTTTCAGACCAATTGCCATTCTTCTCGCAAACAATTTGGAAGCTTCCTTCCAGTCTATAGTCGTCAGTGCAGCCATACTCCACTGTTTCCATGAAGTTGTAATATCTTTCGTCGTTGTCGGACATGTAAGCCTTGAAAATGTTCCCTGGTGGAGGGCACGTGACCACTGGAAAGATTTTGCATTCCATAGATTAATATTGTTGATGAAAACTTCATTTTTAATCAATGAACACATGTATTTTTAAGTCAAATTTCCTGCGAGAGGAAACTCTGGAAAACTTCTCCAATGATCAAGTCCAATGGTAAAGTTGACCCTCACCAGCACACAGAACCATATAGGCATTTGGAAATTACTTGTTATTGGTTTTTTACTTAGTTTTGGAATTACATTGGTCACGCAAGGTGAAAGTATCTGCCAAGAATGTTTTCATTAATCAAGAGCCAAAAGTCCATTATGCTCTCAACACAAGAGATTGGTTGATGTAGCCTATTACATAATTTACAATGCAAGACTGACATTGGCTACTTACAAAAAATATATATGTATACCTCGACATTCGGGTGTTTGGGTCCAGGTGCCACTGGCCGTGCACTCGGCAAACGTGTTTCCAAAGAGGACGTAAGGAGGCAAGCACTTATATGTCCCAAAGGTGCCAAAATATGTTGCGTTTCCTTGTATCTTCTTGTTATAACTGATGAGACCAAACTTTGGAATTGGAGCAAGACCACAAGACACAGCTGCAAGAGAAGAGAACATATACTGTATATACCACTGTATATGTAGCAGTTAATGTAAAAATATTGGCATAAGTTTGACTTGTTCACACCTCAGGAGTGTGAAATAATTACTTTGATGTGTTCCAAATTGGAAGGAAACTAGACTAAGTGCAATTTCTGGAGAAATTGCGTGGGAATGCTGAAAGCATATTGACAGACACATTATGAAATTATAACCTCCTGGTTACTGGACAATGCGCTTTATCAACTGTGCCACCGGGCAGTATCAGACACCTGGTAATGATGATAAGATATATATATATATATATATATATATATATATATATATATATATATATATATATATATATATATATATATATATATATATATATATATATATATATATATATATATATATATATATATATATATATATATATATATATATATATATATAATGACTGTCCCATTGAAAATGAATGGGGAAAAGTTAATATTAATTGTTAAATTGTGCAAATACTGTAAGTAATGTGGAATCAGACGATATATATACCCCGGGAGGCGTGAATTTTTGATGCTAGTTGAAATTTGAACAATGTAATTTGGAAGTATTATGTGGGAGTTGTTAGGCGGCAAAAAAGTGTGGAGAATAAAAATGCTTCATCATTCCCACAATTACGGAATGGCAAATGGCATTTCATTTATAGAGCGCTTTTCCACCTTTAAGGCCCTCAAAGCGCTTTACATTTTGACTACTCATTCACCTACTGATGACGCAGCATCAGGAGCAATTGGGGGTTCAGTATCTTCCTCAAGGATACTTCAACGTGATCACAATGGCCTGGGATCGAACCCACAACCTCTGGGTTGGGAGACGACCACCATACCACTGATCCAAGCCGCCCCGAAGGAAGGAAGGAAATGGTGGACTACTACATACGTTTGCACTCTGGTACTGATTTGCTCCATGTTCCATCAGCTTGGCATTTAGCATTGTTGGGTCCAGACAGGGTATACCTATGGAGAGAAAACACATCATATGTTCTATCAACCATTTTTTTTAATTATTGGATTTCAAATCCTGTGTAAACACACCAATAGAATTATAGCAGTCAAACAAACAAGATACAATAGAATCACCAAAGTTGAATGCTTTAGGATGTAGACCACCATGAAATATTCCACATCAACATTACCAGCTAGCTTCATTTGTTACATGTCTTTCATTGGAATTCAACAAGAAGTTCACACTTTACCCCTCATGACAGGTATAGTTGATTATACTCTGGTACACCGTATCCTCATACTGCAATTCTCCATTGGACAGCGGGTCAGGATTAGGACAACGCTTTGCTACAAGGTAGAAGAGTACATACTATTATATGGAGTCTAAAATCACATTACCTACTAATGAAGAACACTCGATCCTAATCAACCACATGTAGGCTCACTGAAACCAACATTTTCATGCTTAAACTGATCGTCTTTTCTTTATTATAGGATTGTATAAAGAATAGGTAAATAGCTCCAACAAATTATGACACAAAGAATGACATTATGATACATTATAAAGTGAAATGTGAATACACCCGTATGCATGAAACATGACTGTTGAACTGTTTACTATTAGTATCACTATAAACACAAATAAAAGGCAGAGGTCCCTATAATCCATTGAGTGTTCAAACCAAAACACAGACCTGCCTAGAATAATGTTTTGTATATAATATTTAAAAAGAAACACACACACATTTCAGAAGTGAGTACATTTACGTCTGATTCCATTAAATAAAAATACACTGAGGCCCACCAATGCACATGAAATTGGTTCCAGTCCACTCTCCGTTCTCAGTACATACAATTGTCCGAGGGCCCAAAATGGACGTGTAACCCAGTTTGCAAGACAGCGCTAACTCTGCACCAGACACAAAGAAGTCCTGCCGCCTCACAGCTTCAACGTTGGCACCCAGCTCAGGCATTAAACATGCTGCAAGTACAAACACACAATTAGTGACTATTTGAGTGAAAACATAAAGCAAGTGTTAATCAGCATTTGGGTTAATCCATTCATCCTATTTAGTGTAACATTTGTCCTCATTGGGGTCTCGCCTCAGGACTCTCAGCACAGTACATCCTGGACTGAATTTGAGAGGAATCTGGAGAACATACGAACTCCACAGGAGGGTTTAAAATTAGATCCAAGCTCAAAACCTTTCAACTGTGAAATGCATAAAATAACAACGTGATCCTGTGAAGGCTGATGATTGCTAAATGTTCTCAACTTAGTTTGAAAGTTCATCTACAATTAGTCATTTCATTATCAAATCAAAAATATAGATAACAATTTTGACATGAAATCATAGGAAAATGTAAATACCGTAGGCTTCTTGTGCTGTCACAAGGGTAAAAAATGAGCCAAGAAGACAAACATTGAGAATATATTCCAACCTGAAAAAAGCACATAAATTCATGATGTCTTTTCTTTGGTGACCAGTACAATTTCTGAAATGTGTTGACGTTGTCACTGCTGTTTGTGCTTCTCCAAAAGTAAACAGATGAGTCCATTTGTTTGCTCACAGGCAATCATTTGGTTTTGATTCAGTTGCCCTACAAGCAACATGATAAAAGTCTTAATTCATCATTTTTCTAACCTTATGGTAACAGATTGGGGTAAGTGTGGTCCAGATAGGCATGTTTTGGAAGTTTGATGTGGAAGAATTTGATTTAGCTGAATTGGGTTGAGATGAACTAGAACAGTGATTTTGAGTCACCTATAAGTGTACTTTGAGCTCTTGTGACCCTGGCAGAAAAAAAACAACAGCAACACTGGAATCCACATTACTGGAAGCTCTGACAGTGGACTTCCCCTTTTGTTGCAACACTATTAAGTTAGTGTAAATACATATATTTATGCTGTTGATTCTTTTCATTCTAATGATGGGTCTTTCTATGCCAAATTGTTAATTTTTAAGAGATTTGAATGTGTGTTGTTCTTCTTAGTCCGTGTAATATTCCAAGATTCCAGTAGAGTCATAATAATAAATAGAAAAATGAATGACATATAATCACCATTTTGGATTACAGCATACATGTATCGTCATCCATCCATCCATCCACCCATCCATCCATCCATCCATCCATCCATCCATCCATCCTCCATCCATCCATCCATCCATCCATCCATCCATCCATCCATCCATCCATCAATTTTCATGCTTCATCCTCATTTTGTTTTGTTTGTTTATTTCCACAATGCTTTACTATCCAGGAACAAGACAAAAATATTGCTGAGCAGTCATTTAGATTGTGAAAAATGGACTCCTTCTGACACCATCCCCAACAACATCAAATGTTTTCTTGTCATTCCGATTGTAATATTTTCATTTTCCTCTTTTTTTTCTTGGAATGTGGATTTCCGGCGAAGAAAAAAACAAAAAAACAAAAAAGCGATAATGTAATGTAATGTAATCTTCTGGATTTCCGCACGATGGCGTCCTCATACAGCACTCACAGTGCAGGACCGTGGACCACGTCCCAACCCTGTGCAGCATAACAACACATTCCGACACATTATGTATCGAAATACTTGTTACGGTATTACTCATGTAAGTATTTTCAGATAATCTCTCTCTCTCTCTCTCTCTCTCTCTCTCTATCTCTCTCTCGTTTTCAAATGGTAGTTTTTAATTTAATAGTCTTTTGTAAATGTGGGTCACGACTTGATGACAACAGAAAAATACCAGTCCCAAGGTGACAACAGTTGAAAACCAATTAGTTAAGGTTAAATAAGTTTAAACTTAAATACATTTAAATAACACGATGCGATCCTAATCGTGGGGCGCTGAGCAGGCCCTTCATATGTTTCTTATTATCTTACTTTGAAGGTGATACCGGATGTACTTTTTGTATTCGACTGTGGGCCATTTGACGACGGTTTGAGCTGACACTGACAGCGGCGGCGCCCAGTGGCACCCACAGGCGGGGAAAGCCCTCACTCACTCGCACTCACCGAGTCCACAGCGTGTCTCTCTGCTGGTTCCCGACTCAGCCCCGCGCAAGAAACGTACACTCGGAAAACAGCGAGACGGATTTTGCTTGCGTTCAACATGGCCGATACAAGTTTGAACGAGTCGTCCACCCAGGACGTGGCTAATAGATTTGCTCGCAAAGGCGCCCTGAGACAGAAAAACGTCCACGAAGTGAAGAATCACAAGTTTACAGCCCGGTTCTTCAAGCAGCCGACTTTCTGCAGCCACTGCACGGACTTCATCTGGTAAGCCATCCGTCTCCGCCTCCACCCTCCTCGGCCGCCTCCACGCATGCAGCCTGTTGCATATAGGATTGCAACTTTGCAATCCTCCATGCTGTTACGCAACTTCACTTTGCAACTTTTCCCCACCTGATCCTGCAAATCTCACCACCTTGTCGACCGAGCTGTCAAAAAGTAGACTTCCTTGGGGGATCCCGGAGCCATATGGGAAGGGCCGGGTTGTTTATTTACTTCTTTAAAACTCATTCACTGCCAGTCATTATAGAAAATTTTTACATTTCCAATACTCACGTGATATTCCATTCAATAATTATATATAAACCGAATCTACCAAATAACAGAATAGACTCCCTACTTTTTGTCCCGTCCCGTTCTTTTATAATTGACAGCAGAAAAATGTAGGTTTGCCAAAATACAGCCATTTCTCCCATGGACTCTGAAACTGTGTTTATTTCCTATAAAATGGGGCTATGATGTCATCTACCGGTGGTTGGGCATCAGTAAAGTTGTTTCCAAGTTTGATATTTACAGTGGAGCATGCTCAGATTCGCCCCCATTTAGCACCGCTCTAGAAAATACAATTGACAAGTATACTTGTCAAAGGCAGTGAATGAGTTAAAACACTCAAAAATGTGTAAACGTTGCTTGCACGTGCAGTTTATATGTATTTCATTTAGGAAGCTTCCTTGATTCGAAGTCATAAGAAAGTAAACGTTTTACGAATTGGGATTAGAGACAATTACATTTCCTGCAATGTTCCTGATAAGGCAGATGCAGTTTTCTGATGAGTCATAGATTTCCCTTGCTGAGGCGTAAATTATTGAGGCATACTGCAATTCCATTGGTTTTCTTTAGATTTTTTTTTTTTAGTTTATGTGCCCATTTGAGAGTAATTCTTAAGAAGACTTTTACAGGATAAATATTTTAATTGATCAGGTCCACGTGGAGTAGTTTGTGGGAAGAAAATTAATATAGAAAGTATGCCATGTGCAAAAGAGACCAGCTAGATCAACTGAATGTAATTATTTTAAACTAAAAGTTTTTTTTATTATGAATTTTGTTAGGGCAAATAGAAAAAGTGTGATGCTTACTGTACAATTGAAAATACTCATAATTAACTGAAAATAACTTAATAATTTGTGTCCTAGCTACTTAGTAATAACGACAACAACAGCACTAACAAAACAACAAATAAAATAAAGGATATATACAGTAAAGTCAGCTCTGGTAAATGTTGATGTGACGAGATTGACATCCCAGACAATTGCAGTAGCCTAATCCTCTTTCTACCGTGTCACACATTTTCCATGTGTTGTGTCATTGGTGGTCTAGTGTAGGGGTCTCCAACTCCTCTCTCCTATCATCTGAGAGACAATAAATGTCTGTCATGTTTACGAACAATTATTAATGTTGATCTGATTTCCATAGCATAAGCAAGACAATGTTTTGCACATCACATGTATTAAAAAATGGTAATAGAAGACTCATATTGTGCAAAATAGCTTAAATTCAGCTATATATTAATAAACATTAAAATATTGTGAACATCTGCTTGTGCATTGTAATATTTCATTAATATTTCTTCATAAAAATATGTTAATATTCCCAATGAATAATATTCACCAAGAAGCATAAAAATATTAAAAAAAAAATACAAAGTACATACCTGAATGTGCATTTTAATCCTTAAAAAACAAAAAAACAAAGAAAAAACCATATCTGTGTAGAAAAACTAACATTGTATTACTATTCACCTACATTGTGTGCTCCTTGCTCTTTGAAATAAATGCTGCATGCCGACAAACATCACCACAGCATATGCTCAGCTTGATTGACAGCTAGTTAACAAATCGCTGAATCTCAGGAGGGTTCATGACACCTGTGATTTTGATCATATGGGAGATCGTTATGATCAAGACAAAACACGCGTGATATTATATTTCTGACTCTTTGTATTAGCGAACTCCTGATAGCTTGCGAGTGACATGACAGAGGCTTCTGGTTTAGTTGCTCACTCACCTGACCAGCGTAAGTTCAATTCCCACTCATTGATGCTGTGATTGTGAGTGTAAAATCACCTATCTCTATATGTGGCATGCCTTGTGTAAAACTAGTTAGGTCTTTGGACTGCCTGTCCCACCCATCAAGTAATGCAAAATAGTAACACACAGTTAATTGTTATGTTGCTCATTACAAAAAAAGAGGTCTATTAGCAAGATGCTAATTATTTGGTCGCTAACTCTAATATTAAATCCGCAAGCTAGCAAAATCAAGAGTTACAAAAAAAAAAAAAAAAAAAAGACAAACAAACATACAATATTTGGAAAATTTCTTTGCAATGACGAAAAGGCCCAATGAGACAACACAATAGCCTATGACCAAGAACAAAAAGAAAGATGCATTCTTAGGAGACTATAGGCCTACTTGAAATATGGATTCACTTCGATGGGTGATTCACACGCCAGGCCTGCTCATCATAATATGTGGCGAGCGGCTCTTGATTTAGCATCAGGGTGAGTTATTCATGGACTTTGTACTTGTTGTGTGGTGCTATGTTGACGCTTTTCATGAGAACGGCCCTAATATAGTTAAATCAAAATGTGGCTTCATCTCTTTATTGTTCTACTGAAAATACCTCTCGTATGGTATCCTTCATGATAAACGTTACCATAGTGACCATATTTAAACGTTGTTGTTACCGTAGTTGGTGTTTGTGCTGCTAATGCAGCTACATAAAAATACACAGTGGATTCACATTCGTTGTTGTATGTAACATTTTAATAATCATCAGAGAAAATGAAAGAAATCCACCAGTATTACCAAATAGGTTGCGTTCAAGCTCACAGTTTGTAGTACCCACCCGTGTTCACAGTCATCCACTGTTGCAGGTGCCAGTATGATCTCATGGCCTTTACTGCTTGCAGTTTATGACCTTGACAGTTTTACAGCATGGCATGTGCACTGCCTAACGGCAGTCCGTAGTCCAGAGAGCTAAACATGTCCTGCGGTTACAGGCTACAACTTGTTACAATGTCCATTGTATCAATAGAAGCAGGGAGAGTCCACTTTGTTTTCTGGGAGGGGCTCACTAACACAACATCATGCAGCTAAGCGGACTGGACTTAATAGCGAGTCTGGCAGGAATCATGTTCTTTCCATGAAAATCATTCCAGACGCAAAGAATGTTGAACATTTGCACATGTGGACGTTGCAGTCTTATGTGAGGTTAGGGTAACTTAGTTTTAAAAGACTGCCAACAAACGATCACATGATTGTTTATGTGTTTCACGTCATACAAAGTTCAATTGTTATAATTAAATAGAATTTGCTGATTGTATGAGAGGAAATGGTCAACTCATTTAATCCTACTTTGTCTGTTTCCACAGGGGCTTTGGAAAACAAGGATTTCAGTGCCAAGGTAAATCAAATTGACTTTATATTATTATTCAAAGATGATGTGTTTATTTACTGTGTATTCGTGTGCATGTGCATGTGATGTGGATCAGGCCCAGTGGTCTGTGTGGTCAAACAAGTGGTCATGTAGAAAGTAACTGAACAATCACCGCAAATTTGGCCTAACATTCAGACAAAGCTTGGCAATATTTACACCGACTTCATATTGAGCTTGCAGTTCTGTCGGCACTATCCCACAACCTGGATAGTGTTTATTGTTCCTGCAAGCACAAAACATGTGGTCAGAAGGATGTGGGCCTCAATCAACATTGCTTCCAGTTCCACCATGTTTTTGTGTGGCAAGAACTGAATTTGGCAGAAAGTGAAGCAGGAAACACACAACACACTGATGCAATTTGAGAAATAATGAAATCAAGAGACATGCCAGCGATGTTTGTTAGAGATGCTCAACTCGCAGAATGGAGTCCTTTCACTACATGTCGCCTCAAAGATGTCTTCCTCAGATGTGGGAAAGTCGGTGATGGCGAAGGAGTATTCTTTCACTAGTAGTGTCATTTGCCTTGTTTGTGCTAGGGACAGGCGTAAATTCACAAATATCTTTCTGACAGGAATTTTATAGAAAGTTACTTTGGGGTTAGATATCTACTTGTTTGTTACACCTTCTATTCTATTCTATTCTATTCTATTCTAAAACTGGTTGAGATGCAATAATTAGTGCCAAAGTATAGCGCTACTTTTTGAAATATTCTAGCTGATGGCATCACATACTGTAGCTTTGCTGCAGGCGTTAATTTTCACACAAAATTCCTATAGACTTCATGCTTGATTTGTTCTCTGACATTTAGGGTTGGGCAATACATCGAATACATGAATTCAATTAATTTGTTATTTTAAAAATCCAATAGTTGTAAATTAGCTAAATCATGAAATTGAATTGCACATAAATAAATACGCTCTTTTCTTCTGGATTACGAAAAGCTTTTGTTCTTAAGATCTTTTGTATCCAAACATTACATTACAAGAGGTGTTTACAATATACTTAATTGTGGCATTTAAACAAGTTATGCACAAGCCATGAATAGCTTTTTTTATGCACACACTATGAATATTAAGTTATGTGAAAACTGATTTAAAATCATTATACATTATTGCTGTCTGAACATTCTGTACAGGATTTATTATTGAGTAAGTGAAACCTTTAATGTTTGTTGAGTTTATTACTTCGATTAAAATCGTAATCGTCCAGAATGATTCGGAAAAAATGAAAGAAAAAAGCGCAGCTCTACTGACATGCAACATCAATTTATATAAACTGCTGTCGGCCAATCCTAATCCTTTCCAATCAACTGAATTTACAATCGGTACATGTGATCCTTAGGTTTTGTTGTTGTTGCTGTATTAAATAGCAAAAACAAACACAAGAACGGTGTAGAATTTTGAGTAAAACAATGAATTGAATCCATTTTGGAATAAAGCTGTCATAGTAATACATTCCTGATATGTTAAGCACTTGTCAAAGCAAGCATTACAATTCCTAAATTATGATTTTTTTTTAAATTTTTTTTTTTTTTTTTTTAATTTTGAAAGGTTATAAAAGGTAGGCCCTACTGTAGGAATTTTAACCTATCACCTACTTCTGTGGTTACCGGGTGGAACTAAACGCAGCCCTGTTACTGATTCACAAACAACACATCGACACATACAGCACAACATACATCTTTTCTCACATATATTGTTGTAATTTACAGTAACAATAACATCAGCTGTTTAAATGGAAAAAATATTGGTGTCATTATTTGACCCCACAAACACCTCACAATAGTTTGTGCTCGAAACCACGCTCAGTTACATGACCGATGTACAGTATATGACATTCATTTGTGTACACAAATCTCACATTTACATGCTGCATTCCAATTGGAGCTTCCACTCACCCCAGCATTGTCAACGCCAGCGTTTGTTGTTGTATTTTTGCAACCTCTCTATCTTCCTAAATGTAGGATAAACGCGCCTGCTGTCCCAGTCCAAATGCAGCAGGTGGGACCAGCTGCAAAGCACCCGGGATTATTGGTGGATTGCTCTGCTTGGCCATCTCTGTTGTAGACATAAAGATAAACGCCTTGCCAGACATTTGACCGTAGTAATTGGGAGCTTTTCTTATGAGAGTGTCAGCAAGAGTGACACATTCACAGGTCTTAGCTTAACACAACATTCCAGTAAACATAGAAAGAAGCTTCATGGAGTCTTCAGTGTTAGTAGGAACAAAATGTTGACTCTCAAAAGCCTGTGAAAAAGTGTTCAAGCAGTTGTTTGTGGTGTTCCTGGTTGAAAAAGAGGTTGACAGCACAACATGTTCTTGTAACGCCATCAGGTTTGCTTTCACAGCAAGCTGTTATTTTTCCTCCTAACTTTTAGTAATGAGTCACCTCGTCATATATGCTATTGCTAATGTTAATGCAGCTACTGGCATTTAAAGCATCTTCAAATTCAAGCAAAAGATTGTTCTAGCTATTAATTTTCGAGTGTGTTTGTCCTTATTAGCTGCACTGCTTAGTCCTAGCCCAGGATAGAAAAATAAATCTCAACTGCCGATGTCTTCTTCACTTTTCATAAATTCCCCTTCCAGACATGTTGAATAAATAATGACCGCCCCTATCAAGAGGCGATCGTTTCCGCTGCAACTTTCAAAAGTAGGAAAAGGTCCTCACTTTGTAAGATCTGTTTCGCCATAAATTATTAAGGCTGAGGCGCTCTTATAAAATGGAGGTCAGGTGCTCCAGCAGAGCCAGGCCGTCTCTCAGTCACCGCTCGAAAAATGACAAGGTGATAAACGGGAGGGTGACATTTCTGTAACAGGATTGACATTTCATTTTCATCCCCGTAAATGTCCTTTTGCTAAAAATAGGGATTGTGACGTATTACATCACACTTGCCTTTACAGTCTCATAAGCAGGACATTTTGATGAGTTACCTTTTAAACTTTTTTTTTCTTTCACAAAAGAGGTCAGTTTTGACTGAGTTGCATTAATTATTAATTATTGAGCATTTAGAGCTTCAGTTTACTCCTGGACAAAGTCAAGACAAGATAATAGAAAGATAACCTTTATTCCTCTGATAATTTTCAGAATTTGACTAAACATAAAAAAAAAAAAAAAAACATATTGCCTTAAAAATATATATAATTTTAATAAACTGTTTTTTTTTTCAACAATTGCTTTAATTATTGAATGACACTCAGCTTCCCATAGTTGTGATGTTCCTCAAGTCTTTAAAAACTAATTGAGACTGATTAAACCTGCAATCTGCTGATTGCAAACAAGTAGTACATTCTATTTTAATTCATTCTTAATTAATTCAGTATTTGATTAATCAACAATCAATTCACACACAAATGACATTTGTTATCTATCAATAAATAGTTGATTATAATGCACATCAATAGACCTAGTAACCCAGATCAGATTTTTTTTCTTACTAGGCAATCTCTTGCTTCATTAAAGGGATGCTTTCAACAAGGATTTAAAAACTTTCAGAGACAGAAGATTCTTTTAGAGTTTTATCTACAGTTTGCTCTATCCAAAAGGAGCAGCGAAACTAAAAGCCTTCTTCTCCAGTTCAATACAAACTTCGGGAAAAACAACT
Source organism: Festucalex cinctus (assembly GCF_051991245.1). NCBI lineage: Eukaryota > Metazoa > Chordata > Actinopteri > Syngnathiformes > Syngnathidae > Festucalex > Festucalex cinctus. Next base: position 14,451,589 of record NC_135416.1, read on the forward strand.
TGCACAAAGTCAGACAAATGCAAATTATGCAATCCGTCCTTCATGATCAACATAGAAGAAAGGCACTGTGGAATGTAGCCTAGAATTGCTTTATAAATGAAAACTTAGATGACGTCCAATCAAAGGAGTTCAACTGACTTTAGAGTACAAAGTACAATGGTGAATGAGAAATCCACAATTAGTGATGAATTTCAGAGCTCCATTATACACACTGTTCAAAATCTGCTGACTCTGAGGAGAAGCATTTATATACAACACTTTACCGCAGTCAAGAATAGTTAAAAAGGTTGACTCAGTCTAAAAAAAAAACTGCCAAAAACTATAAAAGAGAAAAACGGCTTGTTTCTGCAGTAAAACTTTCAGCTTTTGAGAAACCAACTGAATGTGCTCTTTAAAAGAGAGGTTTCCATACAACAAAACTGTCAAACTAATATTGGTGGACCGCATTGTAGTTTCCCTGGGATGGCCGTTATGACTGTTATGCCATACAAAAAGCCATATAAATCTTTAATCACCTCCTCATGTTATTACATTTACAATACACAACAAATCGTTGAGTAACTACCTTAGAAATCAGAAGTCAAGAATAATAGTTTGTTCAACTATTTTTCAAGTTATTGTAAATAATGAGGTCAGTAACAAAAAATACTTGCAATGTCTCAACACTATTAAGTGCATAAAACAACTGTTGGTAATTTTGATTTTAGCAAGCATGATAGAAGTTGACATACTTAAAATTTCTTTCTTGCACTACGTAAAATGATGCAGTGGGCCAAATCTGGCCCCCAGGCCTTGAATTTGTCACATGTGCATTCAAATGAAGAAACCAGTACATTATCTTGCCTGTCCTTTTGTAACATTTTTTTCCAGGCATTGTTCTTTGAGCTGCTTGTGAGGAAGTAAAGAACATAAATTAAAGTTTAATCTGCATTGAGAACAATGTGCCCTGCTATTGACCGGTAACCTGCCTGAATTTACCTGGGATAGGCTCCAGCTCACATTTGACGACAAGTGGTACAGAAAACAGATGGCTAATACTAAGAGCTTGTACATTAAAATGAACCTGTTGAAATGGTTATGGTTTGTAATACCTACTGTCAATTCCACTTGAAGCGTATACACAACATGACACTAGTACTGAAATGTTGTGGAACCAAATTGTCACAAGATGTTATCTTTCTTGTGAACAATCTGTCCATCAACTGTTGGCTACTTTTCCTGCCGAGTCATGTTTCAAAGTCTTGGCCTGCTGCTGTTGATTCTGTGCGCTTAGAATATGTCTCTCAGCACAATTAGCCTTCAGTAGTTCTCTCTCTTGACCCGTTTTATTTAGATCCAGCTAAACATTCTTATCTAGATGTGAAGTAGTGCTACAGTAGCTGTCTGGTGGTCTGGTAGCTGCACTCACAAATTAGAGTTGTGTGAAGTGCTTGTACAAACTTTTCAAGTCGGTGTTTATTTCGACATAATTCTAAAAAGTTTTAGTATTTTTTCCACATGTTCATTCACTTATCAGCTTCATACTATGTATTATTGCACAAGAGACTATCTCACAAATATAGAAACATGTTTATTCAATAAACTAGAACATTATATATCAAGGAAACAGTAACTCTGTTAAGTTGTTCTTTGCGGTCGATGCACACATGGCTCTAAGCTGCTCGACGTTTGAACAGTGCTCAAAATAGTCAACTACGGCCTGTGTTGACAGTTGAAAGGTAAACTTCATGTGTGTTCATGTGCTTGGAACACACATTCTCTCTTTACATGATAATTCTTGCATTGGTAACTTGTTCAAACAGTAACTTGGTCTGTTTCCTTTGCTCCATCCTGAAGCTTGTCAACAGAGGAAACAATTTAGCCTGATAGCTTTTCTCACAAGCACACACTTCCTTCCAAAGTATACAGACAGCCAACATTATGTGAGTTCGGAGCTGCTTGCATCATTCTGTTGAAATAAATGTAAATATATTCATTAATTGAATATTCAACTTTCAATGAATATCTGATGGTATGGATACTTTGGCTCCTTATTGCTGCTGAACTAATTGCTAAATTGTTGCCACACCCCTTTTTGCAGAAAATGCCAAAATTCGGTGACGAAATACCTGCTCCGATTGACCTAAAATTTGAAAAATAGTGTTGTGCTATCACTATCAATAAGTACACCAAGCTTCACTATGCTTGGGTAAACCTAATGGGTGATTTGTCATGGAACAACCCTATGCTGCTATTAGGTACAGCATCAGGCACAATTGGCCTGAGTTTTTGATAAAGTTCATGATTAGCCGAACAATCTTTGAGGCAATACAGTACACTATCAAAGCAACACACATCAAACTTTCTTTGTTCATGATAAAAAGAACCGGAAAGGTTATGATATATACAAGTAGTACATTCCTTTTAGAAGACAGTGATGATTGCCGTTAATAATCCTCTTTGCAGGAGTTTATTGCGAATTCATCTTTCATGTAATGACCTGATAAAGAAAAACTGCAGCTGCAGTAAGCCCAGTTGCCTTAATAATACTTGGCTATATCATAACGCCATAAGCATCTCTTGGTCTGTATGATCTTTGAGCCAATATTGAGCCTAAATCTCACTACTGAAATAAAGATGATCTCGTCTTAATTTATTTAAAACAATAAATAAATAAAAGTACATTAATTATGTACCTTCTGTCAGCTAGTGGAGGAATATTTACATGTTATGTCTGTCACTATATGTAGTTGACAGTAGATAGAAGACCAAGTATATTATTTATAAATACATATATATTTTGCACACCTGATTATATCTCATGACGCACTGTGTTGCTGAAAATCCCTCTTTAAACCACTGAAGACACTGTTTTTCTAAAATTTAAAATTTATGACCACACCCATGCATTAAATGAGACTGTCAATTAAGTTTTAATTATACAGAATAAATTCATCTTCATTTGCGGCGCTAAGATGTGCATGTTTTGATAGTTTTCATAATTAGTTTAATTCCAATTCCATTCACGGATCTGAATATACAAACATTACATTTAATGTAGTGGAATATAAGCGTATTTATTACTCAGGAGGTATTAGTGGCATGTTTATGAATTTAATAAGTGAAATATGAAAAGCCTTAAACCCCACATAAAAACACAGCTTGAACATCCCCCCCAGTTGAATTATTATTTGGCCCTTTGAAACCAGGCAGCTTGTATGTTCTGTGACATCCACAGTGAAGCAATGTTGACAGTTGTTATAAGCCGTGAGCAACTTTGTGCTTTTTCCCTGACTGCCTTCACTCCCCCTCTCACATGTCAGATCTCTTCATCACTTGCCATTTAAATAGCAGAAATTAGCACCCGTGGTCAAATCGGCACTCGTATCTCTGCTTTTTGGCAGTAACATTATATGACAGGGTTCCTAGAGTTATGATCTTCCAACTTTTTGCTTGCTTGGCTCTGTCATCAAGATACATCATTCACAAAGCAGAGCAGCACAATTAAAATGTGTATTTGCTCATGTGTGTGAGTTTACAAGGGAGTGAGAGAAGGAGGCAGAGATCAACAGAGGCTATATTTAAAGTTGCTCCCCTGTCCCTCAAAGAGCGACGTTGCTGTGCATAGTGCATAGTGGCAGCTCTGCTTACAGGGACAGACTTTTTTTTGTTGTTTTTTGTGGGGTTTTTTTGTTATAAGAAGACCATTGTGTGATTATGTTGGGGCTTTGTCTTCGACATACAATAAATATTACTTAAGCTCTGGAGGTTGGCTTTAAGGCTTTTTCCTTCCTTCAAGAACTGCTTCCTCAAAGCATATACTGTCAGTTGATACTTTAAAAGGAAATTTGAGTTAGAGGTTTACATTTTTTAATATAATTGAAGCCCACACAGAATATTGTCTTCAAACATCCATATGATTTAACTTAAAATAATTCACTCATTTGCTCCCAAAAACATATAAAGTAGTCAAGATGTATTTTTTTTATTTTTTTATTTTTTATTTTTAAAAACATTTTTTTTATGCTAGAGCATACAGAAGGCCTTGATGCTGCCTCTGAACTGCAGAGAACGGTTAAAGCAATGGTAGTTATTGCAAAAATGGCCAGCAGATGGCAGCAGAGTATAAGAGATCAAACAGGGCCATGTTGCAAAAAGCTGTTTCCCCCACAGTTTTAAACAGATTTGTGAATAATGATGAAACTTAACTATATTATACTAATTGCTGCAAAACAGAAACAGATAGAAATATACTTTTTTTTTTTTTTTACTGATGAAAGAAGAGACTCTAATCTTTCTTTTGATAGGTTCCATGTTTTTATAGCAATAGAACGCAATATTCTGTGGGCCTTGCAAAATCAGCCAAAATCCAGTAAAACAGCCGGGAGCGAAGGGGGCTGCTTTAGTGAAAACGGCTGGGGGTGAATGAGTTCAGAGCGTGCTTGCTTTAAACTATGCCAACCAGGAGTGACCTTTGCAAATTTGCCGCGCAGTTTGGATTTCCCCGAAAGCCTCTCACGTCGCTTCCTGTTCCTCACTAATCAATTCAGCCGCATTAAGATGAGACTAAGCCATCATGGCAGCTGCATTATTTATCACCTCGATTCTCATTGTGCATCTGAGAGAAATGTGTAGGGTGGTGGTGTAGTAGTAGTGTTTGCGCTATGAAAGAGTTGGTCATAGCTGTCAGCCTATTGGGACTACATGTTGATAGAGTCAATATACTGTATGGTATGTGTGTCTAAGTTCACTTTTAAAAGGCACAGTGGTATTTGCTACAGTGTCACTCTTGCTGATTCTGTATTTGCTCACCTCGTAAGTCTTGGGAAACCCGGACCACACTTTGATAAACGCTTATTTGCCTTTAGGCTTAGACTGGTATGGCCCTGTCATGTTATGTCTCACTATTTGATGAGAGGCTTTCAATGCAGGACACGCAGCTGAGTAAGAAGTCAAGTGAGTGACGCCCATGTTGCTGCTGTCCTATGAATATCCCGTGGTGTGTTGGACAGCAAATTGGCAGCGAGACAGGAGCCGATGTAAATGTGAGGTCAGAGTATTGCTGATTAAATGGCGATATATTCCTATTTTTTTTATGAAACAGTAAATGCTGTTCAGTAGGGATGGGTGTACCGTGAAGTATGAGAGAAATGAGATGCCTGACAGAACATTTTCCAGTCATGATCAGGTCACAACAAACCAGGATACATGTCAACAATGTATGTGTATTGATTAAAACCAATCTAAAGACCCTGTCAACACATCCCAAGAGAGTCCTTACAGTTCGGCATCAGTAAGGTCATGTCAGGGTACTTGACCTATCATACTAATCTCTAATGGCAAGTCGTCATGAAAAAGCTTTGTCAGCTCTGTACTTTGGGTTTATTCATACCACAGTAGGTTGATGGTTATTTTTGGAGGGTCCAAATAACCACATTGGTTCTTAATGGGGGCTTAACGGTAGCTTACGTGAATGAAGAACTCATTGAATGTGTTTTTCATGAATGGGGCCAGCTGTTTTGTCATTTGCCTGTCGTAAGCATGCCCGTTTGTGCAGATTAACTTTTGGATTTTGTGTGGACAGGAGGGTACAATCCATGCCTGCACTGGTGAATCGATGCTGTTACATCAACAGTTTGCAAAGCCTTGCATTTGTCTGCAAGCAAAGTAGGCCTCTGCTGCTCGGCCCCTAAGCTGGATTGTCATACAGTATTACACTGGCCTTGTGTTGGCCTGTCAAATTAAACCCCGGGTTTTAACTTACTGCATAGCGTTCTTTGGAAATCACATCAGGTTACAGTTCTGTGGACCAAGTGTTGTTGGAATGTATTTTGTTAGACTTTCAAGGTTTTGTGCTAAAGGCAGAAGCGAGAGAAAAAGAATCAGCATTGTTAGGTCTTCCACAATGAATGGATAAATCAATAAAAGCGATAATGAAATTTATTAGCAATTGCAATGCACGTCTGCAAAACACAGCAGAACAGAGACAAGACAGAATCCGACTATTTTGAATGGAAATGGTAATTTTTCTGGGTGCTGTTGTGTATTCATTGTCAAGCTTGGCAACCATGAGAAATGTATTAAGCGTATGTTGATGCCATCGTTTTGCAAAAGCCCACCAGAAGCAATTCTCCATTAGCATCCCTGTTGTGGTCTGACTGAATGCACAACATCTCATATTTTCCTATTATGATGATAAGATTAAAAAGGAAGTTCCTTCTCATCTTGCCATTCTTGCCTCTGATATCTGATCCATGATGCTGGAGAAGCGTGGAGTAAAATGATATTCTGCAATCAACACAGTTTGAAGTCAGTTCTTATGAAGATGGGTTTCGTCTGCTTTCATGCTTGTATGTGTTTTGTGGTTCCGATAAATTCATCTTGGTATTCCAGTGTCATTGCTGTCTAGAAATGTAATTTAGATTTTCAATCATGTTAGTGGCCAGATATGAAATCCTTGGAGTCCAAACAAGTTATTCCCCCTATCCCCCACTGTTGGCCTGGCACTTCTATTTAGTCTACTACAGTTTATGGGAATGGACATACCAATATTTATGGACAAAGAAATGTTTAAAATATGTTTATGTAAATGAATACCCAGTATGCAAATGAGCTGACAGGGCAGGATAAAAAAAAAACTTAAATTAAAGAGAAGAAATGACGTAGAAAAGACAACATATGTTTGATAATCTGTCATTAATAAATAAACCATTTGACTTAGAGCACCTAACACCATTGACCTGTGATTGACTGGTGAATCAGGTGGAATAGTCCGCCTCTCCATGTGACCCAGCAGTAGATATAAAAATACATTCACGGATGGACAGTATTCTAAAGAAAAAGTCCTATATTTCCGCCATCAGTTGCCCCCAATCACCCGTGGATTACCATGACTATTAATGCTTAATATTCCAGATGATATCATGTTTTATCGGGCTGCATCGTCATCAGATAAGTCGCTAAGCGTTTGTGCACAGTATGTTGGCTATCCTGCTGTTACACATAAACAAATACACACATGCATCACGCACACACTTTCAGGGATGTCATTGGTAAAACTTGTAAAGCCTGTTGTCTTTTACTACAGTTGCATGCAATGGTGTAATAGAATTCTGCAGACAATGCAAAGTCAATTATCCTCCTCCTCGTTATTGAACTGACAGCAGCTTACGAAAGCACTCCTTCAATATCTTGAATAATGACACCCAACAAAGTGGTGGAAGAGCTTGAAAGAAAACTTAATTGGATCATTAAGGGACCAGCATATGTCTAATAGGTTCACAGTGGAAAACAAAAATCATATTTTTGTACTGATGGATGATAGAACATCTGCCAAGACAATTTAGAAGAAATGTGTTTTCAGTCCTCCTGTGTTCATGTCATTCATACAGTGACTTAATGCAAGGTGTTTTTTCGAGGTCAGTGTTAGCGGCAGATGTTAGCAACCATAACAAAGCTCTGTGGACAACATTTGACCTGGATTTGAATGTCATTGTGAGGCTAATGCACATGGGAGAAAAATCCTACTCTGAGCCCAAGCACCACCCCTGAAAGGTGCACCTTTTTAGAGGTACACCCCACTTTTGGTTAGGATCAGAATGCTTTTAAAAGTTGCTTTAATCCCTGGTGAGGTGCAGCACTGAACATTACCAAGGATTAATGCGGGATATTGCTGTCTGAATGCATTAGAGGTGTATTAGATAGCTCCATGATAGAGCAAAGACTAATGCACCAGACTCTGAATTACAGTGTAATCTACATTTAATTGCCCAGAATTTTGATGTGATAATGGTATTATCTAATGCAGGGGCTGTAAGAAAAACAACAGGCAGGGAAAATGGAACAGGCATAGTCAGTTACATATTTGGACCAGTATACAGTGTGTTGACCTGAACTGAGAAGTTAGCAACAGTAAAATGTCAAGCGTGTGGTGACACAGCTTTCGCAATTGAATTGTTTTTATGTTCCGCATGAAGACTTCATCAGCACTATTATATAAACATCACACACACATCTGAATCGAGCTTATTACAATTAGGGGTGTGAATTGCCTAGTACCTGACGATTCGATTCGTATCACGATTGACAGGTCACGATTCGATTCGATACCGATTAATCCCGATACAAATTTCTAAGTCGATTGTTGCAATTTTTTAAATTCAAATTTAGAAAATACTAATCAATAAACTTGTACAGTATAAGATTTGGATGAAAATGTATTATTTATTTATCTGAAACTTCAGTCTTATACAGGTTGTAATCTGTTTCATGTTAGAACAGCATTGAAATAAAATATTAATATGTTCATTAATATAACATTCTTCCATGCTTAAGGTGTGAACCCTAACCCGAAGTAAGACGTTTTGTTGAATATTTTTCCATTAAAAATGGAAGTTTAAAAATCGATTCAGCTTCCTATTGAATCGATTCAAGAATTGCACGATGCAATATGGCGATATATTGCCGAATCGATTTTTTTTAACACCCCTAATTACAATGGTTAATTTATTTTCAAAAAGGATATTCTCACATCACATCTGAGGTACGTTTTCCTTTGAACTCCTGTAGTAGGGAATAGGGATGAGATACAATAAGTGCAATGCATGACTGCTTTGCTGCAATATGGCTGGATGGCTCACAAGTGGCTGGCGTTTGAATGTGACAAAAAGTAAGACTTGTTATCACCTGTTAGGGTCACTTTGTAAAAATGTTACTCCATAACTAGAATAGTCTGTGGATTTATGACATAAACTTTTCATGTTTCATGAAACAATGGTACATAAACATGTTATGTGGACTGCATTTCTGCACTCAATTCTCCATGTTCCACTTACAATTCCATACATTTGAACAATTACAGAGTCCTAAATGATGGATATGGTGTCATTTTATTGCCCTGTATGGTCACTACGGCCTGCTGAACTCCTTATTTACTGTCCCTCACACAAGATTAGAGACTAAAGATGATAGGCACTTGCAGTCTATTGACACATATTGTGGAATGCACACTTTTAAGTACAGCTGAGAGCAGTTCGAAAAGCAGTTAAAAACACGTTTGTGAAATTGTGACACTGCATTTTTACCATTTAAAGCACTTTGTGTATCTTCTGTAAAATGTTATTGAAATGAAATGTAATTATTTACATCTGTAACATCTTTCATTTGTCAAGGTTCAGCTGCAGACTGCCCCTAAATGTTGCCATTTTGCTCTAAAAGTTTACAACAATGAAAGTAAATGTAAATAAATCAACTTGCACCAGTGTGACAACTTAGAAATACATTTCTTTGAATTACTCTTCTTGAATACTTTTTGTTGCGGAGACACGTCTGCTCCACACTTGAGCCCATTTATCAATAATATATATGTCACTAACTGGCCTCTGCTAGCACCTTTTAGAAGAAACGTCCCTACTCCTGCTCGACTTGCAAATGGCTGTTGTCCTGGTAGCAGTTAGGCATTGATTTTTTTTTTGGTCTGTCCACTCCTCCTGGTTGTCAGTGATAGGACTATAAATCTAATCATATGCAGCTCTTATTGCCTTTTTGGCATCGGCAGTGGCCTTTATCCATTAACCCCTTTCTCATTTTGTTAGGGGTGAGGACCCAAATGCAGAAAGCAGTCCGGGAAGACAGGTGTGCTCACAAAATGTTTAATGAGACTAAATTTACATAGACAGGATTACCACGACGCGGAGCGCAACCAAGTGAAATGATCCAACAAGAACCGAACAGAAACCAGGAACTAGATACAAGCAAAGCAACGAGACAAGGAGAAACACCTGGACAGGACACAAGTGGCTGAGGGATCTGATTGGTCGACACAGGCTGACAACAGGTGGACATAAATCCATCATGAGAAAGACATGAACCACAAGAAAAATAGACATAAATGAAGCAAAACCAAATACAAAACTAAACAAATACGGATCATGACACATTTAATTTAATGCACCGTGATCCAGGGTATAGTAGTTAAAGCTATCCAAATGAAACAGTAATATTAAATAGTCTTGACTAATCTTTTGTAATCTGGTGGGGGTTGCTTTAGTTTTCGTGGCTTGGCCAGAGAATGTAACTAATTCAGTGTCAAATCAAAAATTCAAACTCAGTATATCCATTTCTCTATGTTCAAATTGCATTATCTAGAAGGACTTGCAGGGTTTGACGACTTTTCCTTGAAGTTATCATCCAACGTGAGTGCTCTGCTGGAAGTTTACGGTTACGTTTTATATTTATACGTTCTGTCCAAGTGCTTTGCTGTTAACAGCTAATGTTTTCCTGCTCAGGTCTAATAGTGAGTCCTCTGCTACTTTAAGGATACGAAACCTCAATTAAAATTGAAATAATAATAATAATAAAAAAAATCAATTTTACTTAAATTAAAACTATAATACAATACCAAAGGTGTTTCTTCTTGTCAGACTTCATGTTTTAATAGACATAATACCTTTAAAATTACAATATATGAGAGAGGAAATGTGAAAATGATTACAGTAAAAAGTAAAACATTTATAACTACATAAATCAACACATCAGGACAAAATCTGTGTCGGTCTGCCTATCCTTCGAGAGTATGGATTTTCTTTTATGTTCACTGTTCAGACGAATAACAAGTAGAAATGCTGTTAACCACCAGTCAGCACTTCATCCTGGCACTGTAGAAAAAGCACACAAATGCACATAAAAACAATTAACTCCAAATGCTTGCTTAATCCTGCTGTGCTTTGCAAAGTGCTGTTTAATCCAAGACAAAATATAATTGACTTTAAACACATGAACTTAAAAAATTTTTTTTAATTTTTATCTCACAGTAGATTTACGCAATGGCAGCGCAGTTGAGTTGTGCTTAACCCGACTGCCTCATAGTTCTGAGATTTTGGTTTTGAATCTCGGATTCTGGCCTCCTTTGTTGAGTTTTCTTGTGCTTGGGTGGATTTTCTCCGGTTACTGCAGCGTCCTCCTACATTGAGGAGTCTAATTTGTGTGAATGTGAGTGTCAACGGTTGTGTGGCCTGCAATTGAAATGCTACTATTTCACAGTGTACCAGTTTATGTTCTAAAAACATGCATGTTGGGTTTTGTTGATTATATGTTTAAGTCAAGAAAATCACGTGTGTATGTTCTTGTGTAATGTCACGCCAGTTTATGCTATACCGACTACGTAACTAGTTTAATGATGTTTCATGTGAGTGTGAATTAATTCAACTAAGGGCAGTTTCAGTGCTTACTTTCCTTTTTTTTTTCTTTTTTCTTTTTTTTTCTTTTTTAAAAGAGCTCAGAATTGTTCATTCGGTAGTCTTACCGATTCAACGTCTTATCATCATTGCTCTTTTTTTTTAATTTATTTATTTTTAATTTATTTTTTATTTTTTTTATTTTTTGTGTGTGTGTGCGTGCGTTTGCGTGTGTGCGTTTGCGTGCGTGCGTGCGTGCGCGTGCGTGCGTGTGCATGCAAATACGTATAAATTTATACTCATTAATTCACCTAAAGCCTTATAAATATCCCATTACCCTTCGCCTTAACCAGGTACTTCAGAATCTTGCCAGAGTCGTGAGGTTTAAATGGTCAGGAGACCAGAGAAAAGGTCAGAAAAAAATAAAGAGAAAAGAAAGATAAATCAAAGTGAAATCCAGCACCGACCAAACACTTCCTGCCTTCCCCATGATTACAAAATCAAAGTCTTTCGCCAACCCCGGAAGCCTCTAAATTCCAGCAAATTAAGCGAGATCTCAAGAGACCAGAGGAAGGAAGGAAGGATCGATAAGGCAGAGTGAGATCCATAGAAGCCAGTACATCCAATCCATCAAAGTGAAATCCAGCACCAACAAAACCCCTCCTGCGTGGTTACAAAACCAGAGTCTTATGCCAACCCCAGAAACCTCAAACTTCCAATAAATTGAGATCTCAAGTGACCAGAGGAAAAACTAAAGAGAGGAAGGAGGGAAGGATAGATAAAGCAAAGTGAGATCCACAGACACCAGCACCCACTGATTCAAGGGGCTGTGGGAGGGAGAGGGTACTTCTGTTGAGTTTCAGTAGATGCTGGTGCGACGGATCTGGCATGCATAAGGACCACCACCAAAGAAAGAAGCCGTCAACCGCGGTCCAGCAAAGCGAGCACCCCCCCCCCCCCCCCCCCCCCCCCCCCGAAATCCCCAGGCCGCGGCAGCACCAAGGCCACCCCCAAGCCACCCGAGCGGATACCGGTCGGCGAGCCGACCCAGACGCCCGGAACACCCCCGCCCCAGCCCCGGCCCACACCCCCGAGCCCAAGGCCGCAGAACGAGGCCCCCACAGCGCCCCACCGGTCCCCAGCCCCCATCCCCCCACGACCCCCCCGCACCCCACCCAAACCCGCCACCCGCCACGACCCAGGCCCCACCGCTTACTTTCCTTACTGAGTTGGCAACACCGTTAGCCGCTCCAGTGAGTTCTTTCTAGCCACTCTTGCTCGCTGTTCCCGCTGCTGCTGCGCGCCGAGCTGCTCGCTCATTCGCTCACTCCAAATAATAATTGGTAGTAACTGGTAGTACAAGTAGCCTTGCCAAGTGTGGTCGCTCTGAGGCACTGTAGCGTACTTTAAAATAGGTTCCTTCTGTGAGTTCATCACTTTTTTATACTTTTATCATAGCTGCTAACATTACAGTTTAAAAAAAGAAAATGTATCTCAAATGAAGTAGGAACCCTCAGACACGGTGACAAGAATGTGGTAGTAAGTGGCAATATTACACATATAACTCCCACAATGTCATATGTGTCTGGTCAAATCTTCTAGTCCACCTTTTTTATGCTTATAGTCAAGGTAAAAAACAAACAAACAAACAACTAGTTCCCACAAAAAAAAAATCAATCATGCACTGTATAATTGGCTCAATGTTTGTGATGTTACATACTTGTTAATTGTTGCATGATTTGAGACGACGAAACATGCTAACTAGAAACACAAAGCTGCATTTCAACAATTATCTGAGCACACTTGTGACTCAGGACCAAAATAAAAGCTGTGTGGTGTATTTGACAGTTGGCCTTTTTGGGGATGAGTCAGCCGGCGTGAGGGGGGAATACAAACGTTTATCTTCCAGTGTGTAATGTCATAACTCTGATTTGAGACTGTCTGACTTGCGTGTGCGGGTTCGTTATTGCATGCGTGTATGCCAAGGTTAAGGCAGAGTTAATGAAACTAACTACAAACACAACTAAAACTAAAATTGAGGAAAAAAAAATGTTTTAAACAAAATAAAATAAAAATGAAATTCCTATTCAATCTTGGCAAGTTTCCTATTCCTATTCAAATAACTGAAAGTACAGCTTAAAAACTATTTATTGCAAAAATGTTCTTTGTTTTTGTCTGACAATTAATTTCATACATGAGCTTTCGGGGTTCATTTTAAATGTATTTGTTTCGGTATTGCTGTACAGATGAAGGAAGGTCACTCATTTTAGAATTGAAGTTTCCTTTTTACACATTACATTACATTCATTACTGACCTTTTTTTTTTAAATATTGCACTTGGTGAATATTTCATATATTAAAAAAACTCAAAGTAATACAAAAACCAATAAAAACTGAAGAACAAAACATTTTTGAAAAAATCTAAACTAATTAAAAACTGAAAATAAAAACAAAAACATGCTCTTACAACTAATTAAAACTAACAGAATTTTGAAACAAGAGTAAAGCCATAACGAAGTAAAAACCAACTCTAATGGAAAAATCCCCAACTATTTTATCCCTGGTGTATACGGCTGTGCACAAAGAGGACACGGCCTAAGATCACTTTTTGTTTAAACACTGTATGACTGTGTAATCCCTGTATTTAATCCCCATTTGTGAGGATTAAAACAAAATGAGTGCATTGTTGTGACCTGAACAAAGGTTATTGAGATGGAGTAGCAAACACTAATAGGACCACTATATTCTCACTCACTCACTCACTCACTCACTCACTCACTCACTCACTCACTCACTCACTCACTCACTCACTCACTCACTCACTCACTCACTCACTCACTAGTGAGTTAGTATAAATTAATATAACTGTCAATATAATGAAAATCTTAAATTGTAACACAAATATAAACTACCTTTTGATCATAAATGTCTACATTTATATGCAGTCATTATTTGTAATAAGGTCAAAATTTGAGTTTGTGAAACATTCGGGATAACCCGTTTATATGCATGAGCAGAACGAGTCACTCACGTATACATGGTCATTGTGCTCAATTGGATTACCCCACAGACGTCATTACGCAAATAGACATAATTTCTGCTCTCAACTTTCTGCATTCAATAATTAATTTGTTCACCATGCTAAACAAGGGTAGTTGGTTTCCTCTTATTTGCTCCAAAAGTGTAGTTTGCTGCGTTTGTTTGTTTACCTCTGCTTGAGTATTTCTAGTGGGTTGCACACAGAAGCATGGGCTTATCTACACGTATAAATATTTGTATAGATCCACACTGTGGCATTTTTGCTGTAGAGACGCCATAGTATTTGGAATGGATGGAACTGGATGGATAGGTGGATGTATTATAAAAATAAATTGCCCTGAATTACATCCACCCCTTGATTTGGATCCGCCCCAAAACGTAATGGGTACTTCCTTGATCTGTGGCCCACTTTTGCACTCTTGCACTTGAAACTTGGCAGACACAATCACTGACATCATAACCTCTTTTGGCAGGAGTAACAAACTGTTCAGTAGCATTTTACACTGCATTAACTACAAGCCAAAATTCCTGTAAAGTTGGGAAATTGTGTAAAATGTAAATAAAAACAGAATGCAATGATCTGCAAATCCCTTTCAACCTGTATTTACACTACAAAGATGGACAAAGATATTTAATGTTCAAAGAACTGTTGTTTGACTTTTGGCTTTGTCAGTCAAGGATTGCCACATACTCACACAAGTTTTTCGATAAATACAGTCATTTTGAATTTGTACCTGCAACATGTTGCAAAATAAACAACACACAAAAAAACTGGGTTTTGGATAATACAAGACTGAAAAGTTGAGGAATGCTTTAAAAAAAAAAAAATCCTGGGGACCTCATGGCACCCTATCAAGGAGTCCTAGGATGTGGACATCTTAAGATCTCGTGGTTCGGTTTGTAAGGTCATGTTACTTTTTTACACGTAGCATATCTTTACATTTACAATTAAGACGTAAAACAAGGTGGATGTTATTATTATTATTATTATTATTATTATTATTGTTATTGTCCTTATTTAAAAAATTATCGATAAGAGACTCAAAGAAAGAATCGAACCGTTAAGCAGAATCCAAAATGAAATCAATTCCGAATTGTAAAAATCTTAATTCCCATCCCTAGTTGCACATACTAAGCTGCACCGTGTATTCCAACAGCACACTTTCGTACATATGAAGTTTGCTCAGATTTATTGTTTCAATAGTAAGGTTGTTTGCTTTTATTGCATTTTCTTAATAAATTCTAAACTGTGTGAGGGGAACGAGAGAGCAAGCATTTTAATAGCTTTTTTTGTTCCATCATGACTGTGCACTAAGCAATGTTCCATAAAGTATGAGGTTTTTTTTTTTTTTGGTGGAAGATGTTTTTTTTTGAATGAGCAAGAACAGAGATGTTGGGGCTGATTGTGGAAGCTCTCATACTCGCTAATCGTAATTGATATGTTCTTCACTTTTCACCTGCAGTTTTAATATAAAGCTCTATTGTTAATCGATGACAACACCACACATTACTAAAGTGTGGAAAAGTGTATAATTCTTTCAAGTTGTCAAATAAGCTAGTTTTTGTATGTGATTGCCAGAGGACAGCTACGACAGAGCTTATTTATCAGAACAAACATTTCCTCTGCTGCTTAGCCTGAAGGCGTCATCTTGAGCAGGGGCACTTGTGAATGTTAGCTTTGTTTGTGTCTGCATGCAGATGAATTCAGATGATGTGGACACTTTCTTTCCCCTTCATGTGCAGGTTCATCAAGTAACAATGCTGAATATCATCACATAGAATCCAGCTTATAGATTTGGTGTGTGGTCATAAAGTGCCTGCTCAGGTTCCCGATATTACACAAAATGAAATTACATGTGACGAATTCCTTCCCTCTAAACATCCCTATTGCTTTCCTCATCCATTCATTCTCCCGCTGGGCTTGCACAGTTTCATTGAGCTGCAGCGTCAGCGATTACATTCATGATAAACATAAAACACACATTCATCTTAGTAGCTCCCGCATCTAATGACTATCGACGTAGCAGTCACAAATGTCCTGCCCACAGTCTCCCTTTGAGTCGCTTATGAAGGCCTTTGACAGGCATGGCCTCATTTTTTCTGAACCATAACATGAGATTTGACCTTTTTTATATCTGCCATCAGGGATTTGTGTGATTGGCAGATAATAAAAGAAATATCAGTTTCTTTTCCAATGTGGTCCTAGAAAACACCTTCTGTGTTGTTGAAATGTCATTTCGGAGGTGAACATTGTCTAGGGTGATGGTTAGAATACAAAACTATCATTTTTCAGATCAACTGGTAAACAAGTTGCTATCATCAAGTTGAGTTGCTTACTTCTCGCTCACATATCCAGGTGTAGCAAAGCCGCTGAAGACAAAGTATAGAAAATGACAAATGACATTAGCATGAAGCATGAGCGGAAGGAGACATGAGAGATTCGTGGGCTCTGCCAGACGACCCCATTTCTTTCGAGGCGAGAGCCAGCATGAGGTCATCCGTCACCTTCTCACTGAGCTGTAATTTTAGCCACGTCACCCTCATCTATCTCAACTCAGCACCCGCTACTCCTGCTTCCCTCTTTGACCACCATCATCGCATTGAGCGTAGGCCGCCGTAGGCTTTACTTTTGTGCGACTCGTTATAGGGCGTTTAACTGGAGAGATAGTATGTGTTTGGGTCTGAATGCTGCTGGTGACCTCATGATTGAGAGACAAGGCCATTGTGTCTCTTGACTGTTAGCATTTTTCACATTGTTTTGTTGAAGGTCCATTGTGTTTCATGAATGACTTGCTGTTATGCCACTTTCTGTTCCTAGTGCATAACGCACGGCCAATAAAACTATGGATATGTTTATTGCTGGAACCATGACTAATCCTATCAAACCACTTTGTGTTGAATTATGATGATGTCCAGTTAGTCTACTAGTGGTGCAGTATAACATTAATGAGATCAGCAATGCCAACGAAATCTATATAGAAAATTGTTGCATATTACATTCTCATGCATTTTACCTTCTGTGCTGCTGTCACTCCAACAGACTAATTGACATTTCACTATTGTGCTTTTTAATATCAACCAAACACCGGCCATTTCCTAATATATAATCAGCCCACAGCTCCTTAACAATTTCCATTTTCCTGCTCTCCTTGGATTGGTTGTTATTTTGTGAGACAGGAAGTTTTCAGAAGATATTGCCATGAGTGTGCGGCTCCAGCTCTGATACTGATAAAGGGGGAAAACCATGACACACTGTCACGCACACCCGCACACACTAACAGACTTGGCACAAATTTCTCAGTGTGTTTTAAGTAGGGATTGGTGAATTACGATGGATGATGCAAGAAAGGGAAAAAATGGGGTGAAAATGCTGACATTAAGTCCTCCTTGCCAGTAGTTGGCAGTACACAGCGGCAGTTTCAGTTTCACACAATGGCGAATCAGTTTTTCTTCACAAATATCTGCCATTGTGTTAATTGAAATTAAATTCATTAAAGGGACATTTGGTAATAGGTGGTACCATCTAGCGGTGAACTAATAATTCATTCATTTTAAAAACACACTACTGATTTCAATGAAATGCAAAAAAAGATAAATAAATAAAGTTCTGTCACATCAACGCACAGGTCTAGTAATCACTAATTATATTATAGGCCGACATGTTTCACCGCCATCTTCCTGCTACGCATACCGGAATGACAATTTTCACTAGCGTAGTTAGTCCTGGTGGGGATTGTAGCTTACCTTCCATAACGGGGGCCTGCAGGTGGTCGTCATTGAGTCATGATTCGGGCTCCCACCGTTTGTCACCTTCTGCTTTGCTTTCGCAAGCTTTTACCTAGCTTTTTTTTTGTTTTTTGTTTTTTGTTTTTTTAAACTAGCCTCTTCCGCTAGCCACTGTAGTTATCCACACAATCCTATGGCTCCGACTAATACCTAGCTAGCGGCTCTTGTCAGCTGCTAAATCGGGCTCGCTTGGTCTTTTGGCGTCGCTCGTTGGGATTCTCACTAGCTGGCAAGTCGCCGTCGCTTGCCAAGATACTCACACAAAATAAGAATTGATGGTAGGCTTGCGAAGTGGTGGTCACTAAGTCACTGTAGTGTGCGTGCTTTGAAAATGCACGGCTGCATTCTATAATATAGCGACATTTAGTGGTGAACTTTTACACGCTGCCACTTTAAAAGTACCAGTATGTGGTATCGTATTGGTGATTACTCAAGAGTGAATACTTGCACCGGTATCGGACTGAATAAAGGTGGTATCGCTAGTTTTAAGCGATATGTTGCAGGAATGAATGTGGCAAAATTAAAATGGATATTGACTATTACCTTAAGGAGTACATATTGTTATCTTAAACCTTTTCTTTTAAATCATTTTAACAACATTCCCTCACTTTGGAGCGTCTCCCCTTTCATCTGGTCACATGACATTTCTCACAACCACAAATGCGCTTGTTTGAGCTCCGGTTGTGCACTGGCACGTGTTGCTTACTTGAATACAGTAAATGCTCTTGCTCACTTGTGTTGTTTGGAGTTTGTGCAGCCAGATTAGCAGAAGATTTGGACAGAGAAACTCGAGCAAATGAGGGAGTTATGTAAGTGGTGGTGTAGTGATATCATGGAGCATCCACACACACATACGCACATACTTCAAACTGTGATAATCACAATAAGTGGCTCCTCTGGTCATCTGAGCACAGATTAGGAAGACAAGAAGCACATCTAGACAAATTTGACTCCATAATTAAACTTCAACATAATTTCCCTCATCTCCTTCCACTTTCGCTCTTATAGTACCTGCAGGGGATATTGCATTTTTATCTTTCTTTTCCTCATTTGTCATGTCTTAGGCAATTATTTTCTTCTATCTTCCTCTAGTTTTGTAGCATGCATAATCTATTCTCTTCTCTTACCTATCC
Source organism: Festucalex cinctus (assembly GCF_051991245.1). Taxonomy (NCBI): domain Eukaryota; kingdom Metazoa; phylum Chordata; class Actinopteri; order Syngnathiformes; family Syngnathidae; genus Festucalex; species Festucalex cinctus. The sequence continues at coordinate 14,470,700 of NC_135416.1, forward strand.
TCCCATTGGTGTTCCTTTTTAAATCGTCTTTTAGTTATTTTTTTTACTTCAATAAAATGGAAATTAGGTGACGGAATCAACAAAACAGCTCAACTCGTTCTGCATCATTTGATTCAGAGACATTTAATCAACAATCAACAATCAACTAAAAATACTCGACAATTCATTACAATTAATTGACTATTGTGCCCATCTCTACCAAAATATTGTGTAGAGCGCTTGTTCGGGCTTATTAGTTTTGGCACATTGCACTAATCGCACGCTAGCATGCCTAGTGAAGAGAAGGTGTGATTTTATTTTTTTTAATTCCCCCATTCCCTTACTTCATCAGCACCTACATTATAACACGATTAGTCAGGCCGTTGTGGCTATTATTAATATTGATAAGACCTTCTATGATTAGACATCATCATTTCACTGTCTGACTACCTGATGTATCTGAACATCCCGTATTTGATGGAGTTGTTCTCTAGAGACTGAATCAACGGCACCTCTGCTGGGTGCAGCCAAGTAGTGTTCTCCATTTTGCTTTAGTTGCTTCACATGCTAGACACTATCCATCACAGACATTTCTATGCACACTTCCTCAGCATCATGGAAAATAATGTTGTTGTATGTCAAGCACATACAAGTACATTGCTTTCTGACCATAGAAAACAACATAGATGTATGTATGAAGAAAGAAATACAGTATCTATCTACAATTCATTTAACTCATTTGCTCCCAATAACGTGTAAATACGTTTTTTTAATGTTCTAAGTGTCCCAAAGACGTATTTATACGTTTTGTTGTTGTTGTTGTTTTTTATGCTAGAGCATACAGAAGGCTTTGATGCAGCCTCTCAACTGCAAAGAACGGTTGCAGAAATGGTAGTTATTACACAAACGGCCAGCAGGTGGCAGCAGAGCAAAGGAGATCAACCAGGGCCATGTAGAAAAAAAGCTCAATTACTTACAATTTTGAATAGATCTGTGAAAACTAATGAAAATGAGCTCTCTTCTAATGCTAATTGCTGCAAAACGGAAACAGAAACATACTTTTTTTTTCCTGATGAAAGAAGAGACTTTAATCTTTCTTTTGATGGTTCCATGCTTTTATAGAAATTGAACACAATATTCTGTGGGCCTTGCAAAATCAGTCAAAATTCAGTAAAACAGCCGGGAGCGAACGGGATTGCTTCTGTGAAAATGGCTGGGAGTGAATGAGTTAAACAGCTTCTGTAAACAAACAAAAAAAAAAAAATACTTCCTCTATTCTCTAGTTAGCAATCATGACACTGACGATTTAAATTAGCCTTCGTTACGTCTAAACCCTGAAGCTTTTACGCCTGTGAGTTATTCACCATCCTGGCACCAGTGGACAGAAATAAAACCTTGCAGGATTTCTGGAGGTGTCACAAGTAAGAAAAAACCAAATGCTGCCAATGAGCAAAACTAGTTTCCTTGAAAATGGAACAGCAGTGTTTTATATTTATTATGCCCTGTCACGGAATGTAATTTATAACATGTGTAATTGCAGGGACGTTATCAGCGACTGGCATCTTTGGCTCCATTTGTAGCCATAAGTCAAATGGAAGCGATCTACTGTACATAAACTTTGTGAGACACTGGCACTACAAAGATGTTAAAATGATGAAGAATTAATACATATATATTTTTTTTTATTATGCCATATTTTGATATTAGAAAATCACATTTACCTTGATAATCATTCACCTTTTTTGGCCTTGATTATATTTTTTCATAAAAGTAGGCTTATGGGGTTGTGGCTTGGAATAATCCATTCATTTACTCTTCCAAAATGTTTTCCCTCTGCAAAAATAGAACGCAACAGTCACCAATGGAATTTAGGCCATATATTGAACGGGACAAAATGTAAAAAAAAAAAATAACAAATACAAAATGAAAGCACTCATAAGGAGCATGGAGAAGATGCTCACAGTGAACTAACTGCGTCACTAGGTCATGTACTTGAAAGGCACGTCAGCCATGAATACCACAGTATGTGCATGACTTTTTGCTTGATTATACTTTATAAAACAATTTGAGGGTGGCATATGACCATCATGTACGACATCATACCGAATATACTGGAATAATGAAATGTCATTGACCCTGTAGAATTTCATTTATAGAAGTTATATCTAATGCAATGAAAATAATCCACACGACAGGGTCTCAATCAATACCTCTTTGAAATCAAAATCCAATGTTATTATTAGAAATATCTGCTCTCCTGCCACTACAAAAATTTGATTACCAGTGTTGCTTTATTGTAGCTCTTCTGTTTGGCCGTTAATGAAAACATCATCATCATCATCATCATCATTATCAACATGGGATGATTGTGATTCATTGATCCCATTTTGAGCATGACTGTGACACAGAAATGTCTATTGATGATGGATTGATGACGGAAAATAGATTCATTTATCATCAACCTACCATGTTGCTCTGTTTATGAATTGTATGAACATGAAGCACTATGTATGTATAATGTACTTCGACTCTCCACAAAAGGAGGAAAAATAACATGTTGCACCGATTTCAGCTGTTTTTTTTTTTTTTTTCAATATATATCCATTGATTAGTTTTTCAGCCTTTTCATTAAAGAACCAATAACAAAATCATTTTAATGTTTGGCTTTTTTCGTTGAGTAACTGAGACTCGGTGGTTGGACTCCAAATACTGATCAGAATTCTTAAAATATCAAGCATTGGACATTCGCTTAGTCAATATGGTGTGGCCATTAACATTATTGCTCATCTGTTGTTAAAGCAGTGATCAATCCATTGAATTATTGATGGTAATAGACATTCATCATCAATCAGTGGGTGGCTAAAATGAAGTGAAACAGCTGCAAGAACAGTTTTTCTTCCTTGAAATTGTAAAATGTAATCTGATTTTTAGCTTTTCCTTGTCAATCGCCAAGGAGTTAGGAAAAAAAAGTCCAATAGAAGTCGATTAATATAAAAACATTATACATTTCAGTTCTTGCCTCACAATGCAATCAGAATATCCTGTAGAGTCTACTTGCCTTGCTCTGGATTATCTCTCCCTTCTCCGAATCCTATTAAGTCTCCACCGTATCACTGACGGTCTTTCTCAACTAGATTAAACTTGCTTAGCATGCTCACCAATTAGAAATGACCACATTCTTAGAAATCCTCAAGTGGCAACTGACAAATAGATTTTGCTTTTGACAATCAACCGCTATATATCTTTCTCTATATACCAGTGATTCCCTAAAACACTGCTGCAGCAAATTATTTAATTTCAATTTCAATATATAGTGACAGTCAAAACAATTAAATGCTCTTCCACTATTTCAGGTTAGATAATTGTGTTTTTTCATTTGGTGGAGTGCTGTGGCATTTTTCCAAAAGCACCAGTGGAAGGAAGAAGAGATCGCAAGAGTTTATCTATTCTGTGATAAGGGCTGACAGTTGAAAGAAATGCAAGTTTTCTTTGGCACCATTAACTGTTCATTTTTACAATAAAGAGATTATTGATCAGCCACAGAAGTATATTGTCTCTCATTTCACTGTTACAGAACCACGTTTGGTAAATTCTCTGATGGCTGACGCTAGCAGCTAGCATGACTGGAGCCTTGTCAGACTTGTTACATTTGGGGATAGACTTGCATATTTTGTGAATGACCATACTAGCTGTCTGGTTTCCAATAAAATGTTACCACACACTTGAGTCACCACTGCTAATTTGCTTGGCCCCACCACCTGTTGAGTTCGGCAAGGCTCCCGTGTTGTTGCCAAGATGTGATTGGCGATCACTTGACTTCAAACTATAACTTGAACTCACAAACTATAACTCATTGCGTAGTGTTGACTTGGTGACTATTTGGTTCATGCCATAATACAAAGACACACATTTATTGACCAAAGGAACTTTATTCAAATAAACTTTTAGAGGTCCATTATGTCTTTTTCAGGGTCAAAAGAAGACCCTATAGTGGTTGAGGTAGTACTTTTTGAAAGATTCATAAACATTTGGGTAGTGTTTTCGGAACTTTAGATGGAAATGTGATCTTTGGGGAGAAGATAAACTACACCCTGGACTCGTCTTGGGTCATTCACTGGGTGATTCTAAATAGCACATAGAGTGAGAATTGATGACAGGAATGCTGCAAGAAAGACATTTGTGTGAACCACCAATATGGCAAAATCATGCTTACCATGCATTATTTCTATGAATTGTGATCCATAGACGTTAACAATGAGCTTGAAATTGTTATGGCAAGTTTAGTTAGTTTGACATTTTGACAACAAGAATAGATTTGGTTTTAAGATTTCCTGCATTTTGTTGTTCATCTTCCCTGGCAGGGTCAAATGATTGATAACGACATAACATTTTCCACATAAGAAAGATGTCATTCCAAATAGAATACATTGTGTGCATGCGCTGTTATAAAGCTGTCCAAATACAGGCCAGCCCTTGAAACAGGAAGCTGCGATCAGCCTACTCATCCTGCTGAGCTATGAGATTCCCTCTGAGCGTTTTCCAACCCATTCTTTTATCTACTGCGAGTCTTTAGTCAGGTGGCTGAAATGGGAGCCTTTTCAACATTTTTTTGCACAGTTGAAGGTAACAAGATTCTGTGTGACTCTAAGCATAAAACTGAAAGTTAATTTTCTTTTCCAAACCTCCTCACATGGGTCTTTTGGACTCTTTGTATTTATCCAACTGTAAGAGGTAAAAGCTATAAGGCACAAGTTTCTTGTGACCTCTTTTTCTTAAAAAAAAAACAAAAAAATAAAAATAAAACATATGTGTATATATATATATATATATATATATATATATATATATATATATATATATATTAGGGGTGTGAATTGCCTCGTACCTGACGATATCACGATTCACAGGTCACGATACGATTCGATACCGATTAATCCCGATACGAATTTATAAGTCGATTGTTGCGATTTTTTTTCATTCAAATTTAGAAAATACTAATCAGTAAGCTTGTAGAGTGTAAGATTTATATGAAAATTTATTATTTATTTATCTGAAATTTCAGTCTTATAGAGGTTGTAATCTGTTTCATGTTTGAACAGCATTAAAATAAAATTTAAGGCTTAATGTTCCGTTCATATAACATTCTTCCATGCTCAAGGTGTGAATCCTAACCCGAAGTCAGACGTTTTGTTGAATATTTTTCCATTAAAAATGGAAGTTTAAAAATCGATTCTCACACACACACACACACACACACACACAAAATAAGGCAATGATGATAAGACGTTGAATCGGTAAGACTACCGAATGAACAATTCTGAGCTCTTAAAAAAAAAAAGTTTTTTTTTTTGAATCGATTCGAGAATCGCGCGATGTAGTATCGCGATATATCGCCGAATCGGTTTTTTTTTAACACCCCTAATATATATATATATATATATATATATATATATATATATATATATATATATATATATATATGTAATACTGAACTTTTTTTTTATAATTTCTTATTAAATTCTCATGGGAACATTTTGACTGTAAACAGGCTGTAGGAATTTTCCGTCTTAAAATGTTCCTTCACTTTAGCTTAGATATGAACAAGCACTGTCCTCTGGGAAATCGGCCGTCTTGGCTCTCATTCCTGTGTTGTTTGGCAAGATGGACAGCGTCATTGTTGTCTGTCTTGATGGCGCCTCTGCACCTCCGGGCATGTCCAGCTCCTTTTAATCCTGTGGCCACTAACACTGACATGTCGTGTAAGCTGTCACATAGTTGTTTAGGCACCTTTGAGCATCTTTTTCAATTTCAACGACCTTTGTGATACATCCTGTAAATATTAGATGTTTTCATACAGTCAGCGAGCATACTGTGGATTAACCTGCAGTTCTGATTGATGTAGAATTGTTGTTTTAAATTAATAATGTTTTACCAGGAATTATTGAAGTCATGTTGGTGTTTTTGCGGCATTTAATTGCTGAGGTTCATCTACTTTAGCTTTTGACTGGAAATGATGATTGGTTGTGTACACTAGCGTGGACGCAAAACACAAAGAACCTTCCAGGCTCTCTGAGCTGTCCCCATGGGATTGCAAATGTTCTTTTCCACGACCATCACGGAGCCTGTTAACAGGACAAATCCACACTGACTGCTTTTTTTTTTTTTGTACTGTTGGTCCGTAAAGATTTTTTCTTTTTAATCTCCTTACATCCAAACTGCTACACTTTCAGTCTTTGAGGTTGGAAACACTCATATTGGTTGGTTTGAACATGTCAACACTGATAATTGGTTAATATATATTTTTTTTTAAATTATCCATATTATGAAGTCTTTAACTTGCTGTTAAATTGATTTGTATTACAGTACTTGAATCTCACATTTAGACAGACAATTAAGCTTAAATAAATGATTACTACCCAAGGTTCTTTCTGGTTCAAAATTACATAAGGAAGTGGCAAAAGACCATAATAAGTTATGTTGGAGATACTAATAAACAGTTTCAATTTGATTTCGTTAATACATCATGAACTTTTTTTTTTTTAAATCAAATTATTACATGAAAAATGGATATTCAGTATTGTTGCATTTTATCTTTTTATATTGGCTATGCCTGTATGGAGAAAGTGTAAACCTAGTCTTCAAAGTCATACTTTTGACAAATACAAATTTACTTTAACTCTGGTGGCGGCGTGACATTAACCCAAAATTCGTATATGCATCATTTTGATCTTATGGCACATAATTTCATAATTTAATCACTTTTTTTGGGAGAGTGTCCAACCCGCCCAAGCCCCCCCCCGAGCGCAAGCTTGTTTTCGTCAACAAACATTAGGATCCTTTAAAGTGGGGGGAAAAAAATGTCCCATATTTACAACATATTGGAAATAGATTACAGAATTAGATACTTTTTGGCACAGCTATCAGATAATGTCAAACAGTTAAATGAGTTTTAAACAAAAACAATCCCCACAATACTGTCATTAGAAAACCAATGTTTACTATAATTTATATTTTTTTCTGGACAATAAATTAAATTATCTGCCACAGCAACCTGGATTTGAAACAATAGATGAGGCTCTGTTTAATTGACTCTGAGTGAAGTTATTTTGTACTGGCACATAAATGAAACATTTCTGAATTATATTTTCTCATATCCATTTTCCCGAAGGTTTCAACCTGCCGTAACACTGTTTATGCAAATGAGCCTGCTTTTATGTCTGTTCAAAATTACATTTTCCCCTCCTCAATGGCCTTGGTAACTTGAATATCTGGGAAATATTGTCATATAAAAAACATTCAGCTCTGTATTAGTCTCCTGTTTTTATTCGTTGTAAATATTTAAACACAGGTTTAATGATCTTTAAAAAATTTTTTATAACCCTGCTCCTCCTATTCGTCCAGGGCACTGCTAGATGTGTACATCAGAATAAATAATGATATGACATGATGCTACATTATACAACAAAGTTTTTTTTTAAAATAAACTAATTAAATATGCACATAATTAAGCACGGGTTAAAAGCACATTACAAGGGTTAGATAGTTTGTTTAGTGTCTGCATAGTTGGTTTTATAGTGTGTACAGCTGCTTCAGGAATTTTGTTTATCTTTTCTATCTTTGGAAGAGACAAATTCCTGTTCATAAATCAATCCCATTATGTTTTCTTGGTATTTTAAGTTCATGTTTATAGGCGTAATTGCATAAAAGCAAAGCTTTACAAGCACTCGCAATTGAAATGTTGACGCATTGGCAGCCTGCCTAAAAAACTTTAGCTTGATGAATTGGTGCTGGTGTGTGTCCATATTATTACAACATTTTAATTCCAAACTTATTAAAACTCTTTATGATGCTTAGATTTGGACACGTATTATTTCCTGTTGCTCTGAGTTACAGTTTTGATTAAGTAGCAAGCGGGAACGATCCAGACTGTAAACAGCAAACATGGCCTGGAGCGTATAATATTATTTTGTATGTTTTTAAAGTCAATGATGCTATATTTCTGCTGTCATTCCCAGGCCAGTGACCATGGCTCAGCTCAATAACATGGCCTCGGGTTCATTGTAAGCCAGGCTCCTTGCTTTCTTACAATAACTTCATTATGACTTGTTGCCGTGGAAACCACACTTGCTTTGTCCCACTTTGTCTTTTTAGCATTTAGTGTTTCAAACATTGTTAAAGTTTGGTCTAAATATACTCTGGGCCGTGTTATTCTTACTAAACCCATAACCTTTTAGTTTATCACTGCCAAACTGTTCTTTCTGTGTGATTGATTGTTCTCAAGGTTTAGTATTTCAGCAGTTAAAATTACTATTACACAAAGCTGGAAGGCCAATCTAAAACCTTAAATAAAAAAAACACACAGAAACAAACAACAGCACTATCCATATTACAGTATGTCCTCAAATAGGTCCATTCACTCAGTGTCTCATATGCACCTTAGCAAGTTAACAAACTACCACTCGGATAAACAGTATCAAAATGTTTGTTGTAGTATTTTAGACGAGCTTAGTCAGCAATGCAGTCACTTCACTCCCCCAGTGTAGACCATATTAATTGGGTTCCATACAATTATAATTAATTCCAAGATTTTACTCAAGTAATTATCTGTTACAAAATGTTGTAGAAACTAGTCGAAGTAGACAAATGTGATTAATCACAATTAATCAGTTAAAGTTTAATTGCTTGACAGTACTAATACATTTGGTAGGGTACAAATACATTTTCGTACTAATCCATTTGATTTTCAATAAAAAGCATTGGTCGACATATTTCGATCATGTATTTTCACGGAAATTCACGATTGGTGGCAGATAATTGGTGCACCACAATGTTCATGTCAAATTAATCAAATTAGTGGATGCTGTGGGGTGGCATGGTGAAGGACTGGTTAGCACATCCGCCTCCCAGTTCTGAAGACTCGGGTTCGAGTCCAGGCTCCGGCCTTCCTGGGTGGAGTTTGCATGTTCTCCCCGTGCCTGCGTGGGTCTTCTCCGGGTACTCTCCTCCCACATTCCAAAGACATGCATGGCAGGTTAATTGGATGCTCCGAATTGTCCCTAGGTGTGCTTATGTGTGTGGATGGTTGTCCGTCTCTGTGTGCCCTGCGATTGGCTGGAAAACAGTTCAGGCTGTACCCCCACCCCCCCTAAGGAATAAGCGGTCAAGAAAATGGATGGATGGATGGATGCTGGGGCTCATTTTTATTTTTAAAGCAGGATAAAACTTCAGAAAATTGCTGCAATGAACCCCTCAATTAAATTGATTTAGTAGCAGCGGGATGGAGTAAAGCTCTTTCGGAGGAGGGTGGACTATTATAGTTGTAGTCAAAATCAATAAGTATTGATTTTCAAAATGTCATTCGATTCTCACCCGCTTTACTGCATAATTAATTGTTCCTGGAGGAAAAATTATTTGGTCAGAGGCAAATGCCTCAAAATGCCCTAACAAACCTGTTGACATTTTCACAACTTTACTTTTCACCAAATTTACTAATTAAAATTTCTTTGACGTTAGATGAGCAAATGATCTCTCATTCGACAAAACAAGTACTTGAGAGGAGAATCTAACAATGCCGCTCCAATTAAGGTACCTTGACTAAGATGCTGTTTCTCAATGAAGGATGAGAGGTGATGTATGCATTGAACTGCTTGGCATTTCAAGAACAAGACTACTGAGACACCAAATCACATGTGGCCAAGTCCTAATGAGAACCCAGAAGAAAATGGCTTCTGAATGCTTTGATCCTCTGATGATCATTTTCCTCTACTGTAGTTCAGATTTGACACATTCATGCGTATTTTAAACTCCCGTACAAATATAAATTCCCTCCAATTTTACTGATACAGACAATTCGAAACCTCATTCAAAAGAATCAATGGGAAGTTTTTTTCCCAGATTTTGCCTATTTGGGGTCGCTATTTCATTCAGTTTCAGATATAGCAGTAATTTAACTCCAGCCAGTCAAACCCCAATCACAAGATGTTCAAGAAGGATGAGGGAGATTAAGATTGAATTAACAGAATAATTAATAATCTTTTGCAGGGTCAAATTGTCATCATCCTAAAACCTTTATTAAATGTACAGGCTAATTTTTGTTGTCTATTGTCATGCATGAACGTATAAAAATCTAATTCCAATGAAGTTAGGATTTGTTAAACATAAAAATAGAATACTCTGATTTGCAAATCACGTTCAACCTATATTTAATTGAATACACTACAAAGACATGATATTTAATGTTCAAACTGCTACACTTTACTATTAGTTGCCACTAGCCTAAACACAGCATTCTTCTGATTAATATTATCAATCTCAGGGGGTGGCCATTTTGCCACTTGCTGTCGACTGAAAATGACATCACAGTTGCTCAGGGCTCAGGTAATGACCAATCACGGGTCAGCTTGAGAAAACAGCTGCGCTGTAATAGGTCGTTAGATCAAGTTAGCGTAGTTACTAGCGTTTGTTCTCTCTGTAAAGATGCTTGAAGTGGACCTATAGTTTTTTGGTTTTTATTAAACCATCTCTGATGTAGTTAAAAAAAAAAATGCTTCCAGCATCGAGGTCAGATGTGCTCGAAACCATTTTCGCACAGAGGCAGATATGATGTCATCAGCAAGCTGTGTTGCCTTTAGTCAGCAACAGAGTTGAAATCTATACAGCAGCTCAAATTTATGCGGTCTCCCCTGCATACCACATACTGTATATCGCACACCCTTATCTTCAAACACAACCTGACATCCTGTGTGGTCTACTGTGATGTGTGTAGTATATTAAAAGTTGCTGGCAATATTATCAGCTATCTGCTCTTGGATGAATTATGCTGGTACTGAATCACTGAGATGCATGATGTGTCTGGTTGGTCAGTTGGTGCTGGTGTGATTTATTACCCATGCTGCCATGTTGATAATTGACCAATAGCTCGGAGGAGGCAACAGCGGGTAGTCAGGGTTAACTTCTGGTGGTGTAATACGTCTGTATTGATTTCCTAATGGCAACCTTCGCTTTCCTTCCCCACTGCCTTTTGCATAGGGGTAACACTAGTATTTTCAAAAATTCAAAGATTTGATTTGTTTTATTGATTGATTGAGTGATTGATTACTTATTGATGCATGCCTCCAAATGGCAAATATATTCAAATGCAGGTGTAAAGAATGAGGACAAACCAACCTGTAACTTGCAGTCAGGAGCTGTTGATGCAATGCCAACTTCTTGTGTCAAATGTTTGGATTTATCTTTTCCAAGGCCATAGTTCATTCCAATTTTATTTTGGACAGTGATAAAAAGTAAAAAACACCTGTGTGAAGTAGAAATATAAATAAGACAAGTGCTGTGTGGGACACATTTCTCACCCACACAGCTTTGCTGTGAAACATACCTTATGCACAGTGTGTGTTGCAAACTGTGAAACATATGGGTGCATCTTGTAATATGCCTCCAAAATATGTTTAAATGTACATATTTGTCACAGGATGGCAGCTGTGCAGCACCGTGGCTAGACCGTGTTTAGTCTTTTTTTCCACAGAGGGCTGTACTAGACTTTTTTTTTTTTCCCAATGCTTTGCTCTGCGCATGAGGAAGTTGCCCAAGTGTGGAACTAAAAATCCGACAAGCCAAGACATTGCCGCACAAATGGACACAAACCACTAATGCAGTCTACTCAGGCTCAGTCCTTGTTAAGTGAAGACTGATAGAATCCACCAGTCCGATGATTTCAGGCTATGCAGCAAGTGTCGACCTTGCAAACATCAAGTGAGAGTTTAGCTGTCTTGATAAACACAGAGAGACGCAAAGATGTGCCACGGGCTGTTCTAACAAGAAGTGAAGTGATTACGTGAACCAAGAAAGAACTTATTCAGGTGTTGCGAAGATCTGAATAAAAGTGTGGGTACAGAAAATAATTTTCACTGCTCACCATTTTCAGTCCACGAAGGGAGTCTGTCTCTGGCCTTGGCAAACCTTGGCAGAAATCTAATCATTATGTAATGCTATTCTGTTTTATTTATGTATTTATTTATTTTAAAACACAAGACTTTTCCTGCTGTGTTTTAGCATTACACTGGCACAGGGCTATGCAACCCGCGGATCTGGAACCACATGTGGCTCTTTAGTCCCTCTGTTGTGGCTCCCTGTGGCTCTCTAAAAAATTAGTAGACATGAATATTTTTTTAGTTTTATTTTGTAGATAAAATATTATTTAAACAAATTCATGATTTAAATGAAAAATGAGTAATTTAAGTAGTCATAAAATGCCTGAGGTCAAATTTAAGTTGTCAGAAAAAGAGAGATGAAATCGATGAAAAGTTTTTGTTTTTTTTAAATACCTCAATATTATAAAATTAACATTAAATGTCTATTAAATTGGCAGACCTGTCAGAGAAATGATTAAAAAAAAAAGGCAGAAAACATTCAAAAAGTAATCATAAAATGTCCCAAAACAAAAGAATAAAGGCAGAAAATGTCTTTGGAATTGTACAAATTGGTCAAAAAGTCAGAAAATGTATAAAAAAAAAAAATTAAAAAAAAAGAAGAAATCACAAAAATTACCATAAAAGGTCCACAAATTTGCCAAAAAGGCAGATAATTGTTTTAAAAAATACCCATAAAATGGAAGAAGGGAGGCAGAAAATAACCATATGTCCACAAAATTGTCAAAAAGTCAGAAATTTGACAGAAAAGCAGAAAAGTTGAAACATTTATAAAAAACGAAGTATGAAGAATTACAAAAAAAAAAATTGAAAAATCCAAAAGTGGAAGTGATATTTTTTTTCCTGTTATGGTGCACCTCCATTTAGGTTTTTGGCCCCTCATTATATTAGACTAACACTAATGCAATGTTTCGTATATCACAATGTTCAAATGTTTTGCTACTCCAGACAGATTTTTTTTTGTGATTGATCAGGCCTAAAAATGGCTTTTTTGACAGTAAAGTTTGCTGACCTCTGCACTAGCACATTGCTTGGCCTTGGTGGAGGTTAGTTCTCTCCTGGTTGCCTATACTTTAGTCAGCTTTGCTTGCTGTGTTTTTTGTTTTGTTTTGTTTTTTTGCACTGAGTTTGTGCTGGCCTCACGTTGCTTCATAGTTGTCTCGATGCGTGTTCAACTGCGAGTCTGCAACAGACTGACTTCAGTGACCTCATCACACTTTGACCACAGCAGACCAACACTCTGAGCTCTGACAGTGTGTGGGCGCACATGTGCACCAAGCGGATACTTGTGTCCATTTGTCCATGCATTTAAGTGTGGATGCCATAAAGTGTGTGCCCAAGCAGTGAAACCGCACTGTGTGATAAGAGCAATGGCAGAACAAGGCCATCTGGAGACTCGACAACCAGTTGAGAGCAGATTTCATTCGCTTCTTCAATAACTGTCACTGTGCTGTCAACATCGACAATGATTCAATCTGTCTTAACTGTTGTATGATTTCGCCTTTTTATCTTGTCATTCTGTCTCTTTTACACCCGTTTCATGCCATTCTGCCCTCGTCTTCTCTTTTTTTTTTTGCAGTTTGCTGTTTTGTGGTCCATAAGAGGTGCCATGAATTTGTCACGTTCTCCTGCCCAGGAGCCGATAAGGGGCCAGATACAGATGTAAGTAACTCAGTTTGATCTGTTTTAAATGGCGTGTGGGGAAAAAATATTCCTCTTTAGGTGCTGATGTTATGATGAATACACATCAACTTACAACTCACAAACACGCGTGACGTCACACGTGGCGCAGCACATTTTCCTCAGTATCTCTGAGAAGGGAAGCGAAGAAGCTAAACTACTTATATACATGCTGACAGAGCTTCCCTAAGACACGTTAAATATTCTGTAATTTGCTTGAAAACCGGAAAAACAACAGAATTGTTATGAGGATGTCACACGTGACGGGAGACAGGCCCTACAGAAGAAATAAAACTTCGCGTTGGCAATATAGGTTGATCATAAGATCATTTATTTTGCATTTATGCCTTTTATATTTCGCCAAGCAGGTGTGTGTGATTGACTCGAATCAGTAACAACAGCATCAGGTGGATAATTCAATTAATTTAATATCAATGTTCCAGTGAGGTCCCTGGGTGCTGCCATTAGGAAATGGGATTGAAATATTCGACTTGATGCGTCACTGCCTCCACACAGCCCAGGAAGAGGAGATTATTCTCTAATGCAGGTTGTGATTTCAAAACATGTTGAAAACCTCTTGATCTTTCTCCCAGAACAGTGATGGAGTTCAAGGTTTAACTCTAAATAACTCTAATCCAGCAGGCTTTAGGAGGAAAAAAATGATTGGCAGATTAGGCTGCCATTAGCGGGGACAAGGCTAGGAGACATTAGAAGCAAAATGGTGACAAAACTACTTTGTCAAGGGCCCAAACAAAGACTTGAAACATTAGCATTTTAGCTGCAATGACCATAATTTCTCAATACTGGCACTTACCTGTGTATTTTTGTGAGGTTATTCTTTTGTATAAAATACGTGCATTGACTCCACAGGCTGGAAAACACTTGATCATTACTCTTCAAAATAAAAGTTCAGGTTATTAGATTAGTCTTCGATGATGCACATCGACTAATATTTGCCATAACTAGGGTTTGGCATCGCATGAATTAGAACGATTTTGATAAAACAATTTTTGATTTTCATTCTTTTTGGGGTGTCCAAATATCCCCTGATTTTGTGCGTTTTCCTGGAGAAATTACGGTATTTGAGGAGGATAGTGTTATTTTATGTTCAATTTTCAGAATTACATTTATTTGTATTTTTACCATCAAAGATCAACCACTGCTTGCCAAGGGTGAAACTCCGCATACGTGTCTACTTGGTGTCTATGATGCGTATATTGCCACATAACCTTCCAGCATTACAGAAGCCCAACTTGGCCTCTGTAACCGGAGACAAGGCAGACTCGTACCGTTCAAGATCATCGACAGGGCCTCTTAAAATAGAGAGCTACAAAGATGACATCGAAGCCTTAGCGGACAAAAATAGTTTGATCTGGGCCAGGTCGTGATTCCAACAGTTAGAAGGGTTCAAAGAGGGTCGTCCTTTTTGTTTTTTAAGTCTTTTTTTTATAGTCAATAAGAGGTATTTGTATCTTTACTATCCATCCAAGTATGGACTTAACTTTATTTAGCACAAAACGTCCATCAATGTTTTATATAGAATTTTACTTCCCCCCTTGCAATTCCGAAGGGACATCCATCCATCCATCCATTTTCTGAACCGCTTGCTTCTCACAAGGGTCGTGAGGGTGCTGGAGCCTATCTCAGCTGGCTATGGGCAGTAGGCGGGGTACACCCTGAACTGGTTGCCAACCAATCGCATGGCACACAGAGATGAACAACCATCCACACTCACAAGCACACCTCGGGACAATTCAGAGCACCCAATTAACCTGCCATGCATGTCTTTGGAATGTGGGAGCAGACCGGAGTACCCGGAGAAGACCCACGCAGGCACAGGGAGAACATGCAAACACCACCCAGGAAGGCCGGAGCCTGGACTCGAACCCAAGTCCTCAGTACTGGGAGGTGGACATGCTAACCACTCCCCCACCGTGCCGTCTGCCGAAGGGACATGAATTGCATAAATTATCTGCAGTTGCAAGAACAAATTACATGGCTTTCTGTAAGAATTAGTCATAAAATGGATCTTCATCTTCATATTGCTGAACTGAAACACATTGTGCAGAGGAGGTTAAAATAAGCTGATCAGAAGTTCTAATCTGCAACTGCCAAAGGAGGAGTAGCCAGTTGCTAAATCGAAAACGTTGATATTCTTTTTTCACTCTGCATTGTAACATTTACAAATTGTGCTCAAAAACATGGCAACACGTAATTCTTTGTGTGGTATTAGTTACAAGAAAACTGTTTATCTATTGTGTGACATAGATGAAGATCAGAAAACATTTTCTGACCAATTTATGCACAAATTTCAATTAAGTGGTTAATATATCCAGCAATTCTCTTCATGTAAACATCACTCATATTCTTCATTTTCTCATTAGTACCTAAAGAAGCCCCTCGTGTCTCTTCATTAAGAGTCATATCAATATTCTGGTCTTGGGAATTGAACCAAAGGCCATCTGGTGACAGGCCATATTAGTATTCACTCACATCTGCCCCATCAGGAAAGTTCACTCTTTCACATATTTCCGCACTATGATAAAAGGCACTCAACATCCAGTACTCATCCAATATAATCTAACGGCTGTGGCCAACAGAGGGAGTGGATCTGTAAGAGTGAAATATATTTCCGGCTAGCCCGTGTGTTGGAGCAGCACTGTTAAATGTGTCTCACACTTGACTTCACACTGGCCTCTTGCTTCACTTTATGGTTTCATAACTGTTCACTGTTCATGTGCCCAATCGTGTCTTGCAAAGATACATGGACACGGTATCACTTGCTCTAAATAAGTACTCCATTATCGTTTTAATATACATTTATGTGCACTTAGTAGTGCTGTTGCCATGGGCAACCACACATATTCCATGGCATTGTGCCTCCCAGGCAGGCAGTCCAAGAAGAAACTCCCATGGCAAGTAAATATCCTCAAGATCTGCCGTTTCTAGGCTACCTACATTGAATGAGTCACATTGATGTTTTATAACACTCCTTCTGGAAAAGAATAAACTTTGGTTGAGAGGCAACCACAAGATCTTTTTGGTCGCTACTCAGCTTACACGGGTAGATGCGATCAGACTCGCCAAGATGACCATGAGGCTGCGGGGTGTTTTGAAGGACACCATTACATCACCTGCATAATATCACTCATTGACGTTAGTTATTTTGGATTGGTTAATTCTGATCAGGCTTGCTGATCTGTAGGTGGAACGGCAATAGCTGTGTCACCTACGTAAACGGCGTTACATCAGAGCATTTTCCATTGCACGGCGCCAACATGGCTCACTGCAGCTCTTCCATCCATCATTTTTCGATACCGCTTGTCCTCATTATAGTTGCAGGCGAGCTTTGGCCTAGCTCATTGGACTTTGGGTGAGACTGTATTGTTTGCCAGTAGCTTCTTTCACTGTTAAAAAAAAAAAAGTACAGTAATCGCTGCCTGCTGGCGACTGCCATTTGCAGATTCATCCATTCATTTTTTTTCCCATGCTCTTTCTATAATCTTTTACAATGTCACTAGTGTGATTTTTTTCCCCTCTTCTTTCTTGGAACTCCAACTGACCAGGCTGTAAAAATAGTACCTTGTACACTCTAAAAAGAGAATTGTTGAACCAATTTAAGGTTCCACATTGAATTGTTGACCAACTTAATAAAATTGTTTCTTTTGTTAACACACATTTGAATTAAAAGTGGATATATTAAGTTTAATGTTAATCCAAAAGTGAATATATTAAGTTTAATATTCATTACACTTAAAAAAAAAATCGCTTCCATTGGTAACACATGATTATATTAAGTTAATCCAAAGTGAATATATTAAGTTGGTCAACAATTACCTTTTTAATCTTAACTCATTCACTCACAGCAATTTTAACTGCAGCAACCCCCTTCGCTCCCGGCTGTTTTACTGTATTCAAACTGATTTTGCAAGGCCCACAGAATATTGTGTTCTATTGCCGTAAAAAAAATGGAACCTACCAAAAGAAAGATTAGAGTATCGTCTTTCATCAGGAAAAAAAAACGTATATTTGTATCTGTTTCCATTTTGCAGCATAACCATTAGAATATAGCTAAGTTTTGTTGATATTCACATCCCTGGTGAAAACACTGTCAAAAAGAGTTTTTTGCAACATGGCCCTAGCTGATCTCTTATACTCTGCTGCCACCTGCTGGCCGTTTTTTTGT
This sequence comes from Festucalex cinctus, assembly GCF_051991245.1. NCBI lineage: Eukaryota > Metazoa > Chordata > Actinopteri > Syngnathiformes > Syngnathidae > Festucalex > Festucalex cinctus. The sequence goes on from NC_135416.1 coordinate 14,488,469, forward strand.
AACAACTACCATTGCTTTAAGCCACCTCTTCATGTCAGAAGTTGCATGAAAGCCTTCTGTATACTCTTGCATAAAAAATCAAATGTATAAATACGTTTTTGGGAGTGAAGAACAAAGTATTAAAGGTGGATTCAATGATTTTCTCGAAAAGACAATTCTACTAGCTCTCCTGCTCGTCTGGGGGAAACGCCTCTCAAATGTCGCTAACATCAGAGCTCATCTTCATCATCATCTTCATCAGTCTCTTCATACGACTGTCCTCTTGCGGGTCTCAGCTATTTTCCAAGTATGCGGTCAGCTCGGTGGTGCTACAACGATGAATGGCCGAATCCGAAGCTCACTACACGAAGCTCACTACATGCTACAAACACTCGAAGTGCGTATGCGCGGCTAGGAACGAGCACGCACGACGTTACGCAGATTGATTGACAGGATCGAGAAACAATCGTTAAGATGATCCACCCGGAAGACGCACCCACAAAAATATCCTTGAACCCACCTTTAAAAAACGTATTAACACGTTTTTGGGTTTCAATGAGTTAAGTTGGTTCAACACTGTCTTTTTTTTTTAGAGTGTATACTACCTGCTAGCATGAGCTGTGGCGAGCTATTGTGATTGAACATCTGTTTGAATCGTACTGGGCCGAAGCAAACTGAACAATACTCCTTAGTGGAAGCAATAAAGAGATGATGATCTGTCTTTTTCTGACTTTGACTCAAGTGCATTACAAGACCACGGATGGCTTAGGCTTGTGTTCACTAAAGCCATTTATTTAACAAAATGCTGCTCTTGTTGACTGCCAGGTGTAACGCTAGCAGCAGCAGCATGAGTGACTTCAGTGTTTTACAGGATAGAAGCATCAATAATGTAGACGCTTCCCCTTTCACCACAAGCTCAGCAGATGAAACTGAGAGCTTTGCTGTGCTTGTGTTTGTGTTTGTGCGGGTGCGTGGCTGCTGCATCATTGATGTCCACTTAACCAGCAGTCTACTGTATATGACCCGGGCAAATCCACACTGATTTACCCTTTGCTTTCTCTCCACACACACATAGCACAATAATCACCAGGAATCGGCAATAGACGGAAATCGGACGGTCAAATTCAAAAGAGAACAATCCGTTAATACATTTTTTTTTAATTGAGTTATAAAATAAGTTTAAATGACTCGGGAATAGACAGCTTTGACAGAAGTGAGTTTGTCTGAAAACAAACATTGTGGTGAAAAAGCTCAGAGCACACACAGCGTCATTACAAGGAGAAAACACGGAAATAGAAAACACGATTAGACGTGGGGCTAAATGACATCATGTGCGCCACAGGCATGGTTGCATGTCACAGGCAATAGACCCTGTCATCAGTAGTGCGCTTCCTCTTCAAGCAAGGGGAGGGTGTTGGCTATCTTCTGATAACAGACCAAAAACAAAGCGCTTGGCAGTGTGAAATGGAAGGGACACAGACTTGCAACTATGATGTAATGTGTGCACTGGAACGAAAAGTACTGACTTGGTTTGCTTGCAAAGATGTAGACGACAATTTTTCAAAGTTTGACATACCGCCAAAAGCATTTTGCCTGCATTGATTTGCGCTGAACTGCACTGTATTTGTAGTCTTTATTAATACAGGAATGTCCATTATTCTAAACATATATTGTTGAAATTGTCAACGATATAAATTATTACAAGTAATTAATTATTCTTACTCGATCTAACGCCAGCAAAAACTTTGTGTCCCTTCCTTGTGCCATTTCCACACAGTAAATACCCAGTAAACATATGTAAAATAAACCCACTCTTTGTTTATTCAGCTTCTGAATAATGTTGTCCTAAACTATCTAGCTCTGTTAGCTTCTGACAATGCTTGCAGCTTTAGATTTATGTTACCGTTGTCATTTAAAAGTAATTTAGAAGAAGAGAAGAAAACAGCTTTATTACTCCCAGAAGGGCAATTCAATTTCCTGTTCTCTAGTTGTGTTATAAGAGACACAAACACAACAGCAAATTAATCTGAAGACAAAGCCTTCATTAAAAAAATAAAAAATAAATAAAAAACAAAAACAATTCAACAATGCTTCCGTAATAATGTACGTTATTTATAACTTGCTGGAAGCCTTCAGTCGTGGCATTCAGAAATAAGAGGAAGTTCATTATTTTGTCAACCTTGGGAGAGTAAATGCAATGTTCTGGCGTAATCTAATACAAACACACAGGCAAGCAATCCCCTTCTTCATGCGCCCACTTCACATCATATCAGGATATCATCATGTAAGAGCTCACAATTAGCTCATAAAGCCTCAAGAATGCAGCAAAAGTCAGCCACCGGAAAAGCGACTAGATTGTGCTTTGAGTTCCCATGCCCTGTAAAAAAAAAAAAAAAAAAAAAAGATGAAGAAGAAGAAGAAATGATCTAGTATGTGCACTTGGATATGAAAAATTTAGCACACTGATGGCCAGCTTTATACATGACATTGATATTTATTCAACAATAAACGTCTCACCAGCTACCCGCTTTAATTAAATTACAAATTATTAATGATTTAATTATTATATAATGATGATGGCTCACTAACGTATGTACAGTAAATACACTTTATTATAGCAGTTAATTGTTTTTTACATTCTTCTTTTTAATGTGTTGCTTTTGCAGGATATGCTGCTCTTTATTATTAGAAACACGTGAAAAAAAATATGTATGTTTTTACTATTTCATTCCCACTCTATTGGAGATATATACTGTATATACATTAGATAGTTGTTCAGTAGTGCATGATTGAATTTTTTGAAGTACAAACTATATATTTTTTTAAATCTCTGGCCTTTATGCCACACGAATCTTAACTAAAGTCATACAAACAGGAGTCTCAGTTTTCCTTAAATATGTTAATTCGTATACAGACCACACATCATTTGACACAATCAAAGTATTGTGTAAAGCAAGCCATTTAGTTTCCCTGTTGGACAGAGAGAAGGAAAAGCTCTGGTGCTGTCAGGGAGCTCATTATGGTGAAAAAGACTCCCCAAAAGATTTTCTAACTCATCTTGTTTTAATCGTTATGCAGCTGACAGATGGTCGATGACTTCTCAGCCTCTCGGTTCTGCCACTTGGCATCTGGATCATCATCTAATGACCCAACTGGAACCCCAAGTCACTTGCTAGCTTCTGTGCTTGACAAAAAACAACATTGAATTAACACACAAAAGAAAGCAATATTATAGTGTATGGCACTGTTTATTGAAGTGGACTGAGAATATATTCCTTTAAGTATTTCATTGGAATGATCACTTGTTAAGCAGCCTGATCCACTTTTGAACATATTTTCAAATATGTTTGAACATATTTGCACGTATGTTTGAACATATTTGCAAGTATGTTCGAACATATTTGCGAGTATGTTCGTCCGAACGTATTTCAATACATTCGAACATATTTGCAAATATGTTCGAACATATTTGCAAATATGTTTGAACATATTTGCGAGTTTGGCCAAAAATGTTTACTCCACATTGGCAGCTCAACGCTTCCGTACTTCAGTGGTGCCACCCCTCCTGAAGTCAACTGACCTATACTCCTGCTTCTACAAGAGCGTCAACCTGGTTGAACAGAATGAGTGTAATGGATGGGCTAACGAGTTGGGCCAAACTATGGTTAAAATGTCACATATCATTTAGTGCATGGCTTGCAGCTAAACGTTAACAGCTAGCACACAGGAAGGAAAACCCCCTGTGAGCTGCAGTGGCAACCTGCCCTCCCTCTCAGCACTCATCAGCTTAGTGAAAGGCCAAGAGGAATGAGGGTGGTGATTTATGGGCTAAAAATAGTAACCCTGTCTAGCACCTCCAGTCCAGATAGATGATAACTCCAGTTTGTTCTGTACTGACTAACCTTTTAAACTTTAGTTTCCGCTTGTCTTAGTTCACAAAAGGGAGCATTTGCGACCAGCCAGTAGTCTGTTTTCTTTGTAGTTGTAGGGATAGATATTCTTGCATCTTTTTCAGGCGCATGTGAGTGAAGGGGGACTCGAGAAAAATGTGATTAATGTGACGTGAGTTAATAATTGAAATGTGAAGCTTTGCAGCATAGTAATGACAGATAAATGTGGCAAAGTGACACTTTACTGTCACAATGTTATTAAGTGCAGCATGAATTTGCGTACACAATAAATGTTTGAACTGGCAGCAGTTGGGTGTCAATATTTCTCAATAATCTATGAAATATGTGGAAAATCTAGAAATTTAACTTGTTTTGACAAAATTGGTAGGGTTTTACTTAGTTGTTTACCATGCTAGTTAGCATTAGCATATACAGCAACTTTAGCTCGAGTGAATCACTCAACCCATTTCAAAGTGTTATTCATTAAAGCAACAACATGAAATATTCCATTCATTTTCTGTCGCACTTGGCCTCATTAGGCTTGTGGGCAAATCTTACCAAAGCTAACTTTTGAGAGAGAATGGGTAAACCCTGGACTGATTGCTAGCGAATCACAGTGGCACATGCAACACAAAACATACAATTTTTAACAATCACATTTGCACTTATGGACAATTGAGAGTCTTAAATTAAAATATTACAGACTAGTTTATCGTCATGACAGTGGTTTGAAGTGAATTACACTTGACACCTCAAGGCGAGCCATGTAGCGTTCACACTCATGTGAAAATCCCTGACTGGTGCAAGGAAGAGCTTCCTGTCACCTCGCCTTCAAATGTCACCTCTTGGTGAGAGATGATGGTAAAAAAACTAAGTGGGATGTATTAGCTGCTCCCCCTCTTTGATGATCATCCAGTTTTTTCTATATGACTCCACAGAGTCCAATACGCTTTAAACGACCTACTTTCTGCGGTAGACGAGATTTACTGTTACTGAAAAAAAGCCTTTTACTGGCATTTATGTTAATGTTCAAGTTACAGTGCAGTACTCTGCAAAATGTGTTATTTTAATGAATTTTCAAACCCTTTTTGACCCCGTAAAACGGTGAGTAATAGGGCAGATAGATGCATCATTGCTGATATTCCTGGCAGCAGGGAGCCTTCACATATTCAGAAGCGTCCACTTCAATAAATCAGTATAAAGTTTTATTTAGTCATCACTCAACACTTAAAGCTTGGACTGAGTTCTTGATATAAAAATGATGATGGCGAGATGCACTGAAGGACTGAATCATTTGAACCTCTATTTGGAACCACAAGTCGCTTTCTGATGCTTCATGCTAATGAACTCCGAAAGAATGTTTACTTCAAACAGAAAAAAATGTTTGCTCGACATTATTTCTTAGTAAAAATTGAAAGGAAAAAAAAAAAACATTTGCCAAGCTATTCATTAACAAGGCTACCGATGTCATGCTTGCTAATGAAGCTGGATTGACGATTTTGGCTAATTAGTCGACATCAATGGGCTGACCTATGCGCCTCCAATTCAACACTATCTCCTGTTAGCGTTTCATTCGTGCTTTACTTTACATACATGTTTAGATGGGATTAACACACAGACAAAAATGTAAGGATTAGTTAAATCATACTATAATTGCCCCACCAGTAACCCCGGGTTTTCACTGGATGCGGTTGCGGTGCGGTTGCGGTGCGGTGCGTCTTGACTGCGTGCTCCGGACGGGTCAATTTTTTTGTCAATCCACACCGGCTCCGCACAGCTGCGGTCCGGCAGCTCCGTCGCCGCCCACTTCCCAACGTGTCTCGCGGGACCGCGCGCGCGCGATCATGTGGCATTTCACAACGAGAGGTGGACTTCTTTTGATTTAACCTTTTCTTCTTCTTCTGCTATGAGATTCCATGCAGCATCCTTTTTTTGGTTGTCCTTGTATATTAATAACGAGAGTCGGGTCAGTGCGGGTCCACTCTTTATTTCTGTCTTCCCCGTCCGGCTGCCGCTCAGTACGGCAAGCGAGACGGGCACAACAAGCAATCGCGAACATCAAACTCACAATACATTACAGTCCTTATAAAAAGGATGTGCCGTGTCATATATTATTTTGTGGTTTTCCACCTCCAATATAAACCTCTCCTCGTCCATGTTCGCTGGTGTCTAAACCGTGAATGAGCACATGGCCCGGCGACGCCCACGTCACGTTTTGCTGAAAAACTTGAGAAATAGGAGCTGGCGAGTGTTTTATTCTGAAAGGTAAACGGAAATTTATTTTGAAACTGCCTCGGTCTTCCTGTCCCGCTCGATGTGTTTTGTGCTAGCTTGCCATTTGCCGGAGGCCTACCGCTGCGGCGTCCGGCAAAAATAGAAAATAGGCTATCCTTGCGGAAGGCTTGCGGCACGCCGCAGGCCTTCCGCAGTCGACACGCAACGCACCCGCAAGCGGTGTAAACTGCACCATTCGAATGAATGGAATCTAATTGCTTGCGTCGCCGGACCGCACCGCAACCGCACCGCAACCGCAACCGGTGAAAACCCGGGGTAAGAGTTACCGTTTGAATTGTGTCTGTAGTTCAGATTGTGCTGACTAAACGATCACAATAATAATTTACACGATACTTTTTCATTAACATCTACACCTTCAACAGTTGATTGAAACATATCACTTAGACTTCTTAATGTTCCCATAGCAGTTACATGATATTGATTTTTATATAACAATTTAAAAAAATTATTAAAAAAATGGTTTGCCACCAACTTTTCACATCACTTTCAAGAATAAACGTAACAGTAGTAATTAGAAGACAACAAAACCATTTATCAATCATTAGTTGTTGTTTTTTTAGAAGAAAAAAAAGTGTTTTAATTATTATAAAATAACATGCACAGTAATGTACAACAGTGATACAATTTTAGAATATATCACTCACTATAGTAGAAAGTTGAACACACATCCCATTTTCAATACAGATTGGTGGATATAAACTCCCTTGATTGCAGATATGAGGACTGGTGCACTCCATATTAAGTACTAGATTGGCCGTGGCTCAGTTGTTCAGTGACAGTGAAGAGCCATTGGTTCGAATCCCGGCTCCAACTGTGCTCTTGTCGAAGTGTCATTGGGCAAAACACTGAACCCTAAATTGCTCCCAGATCGGTATTGTAAATGAGAAAATGTTCTCAAGAAAAAAAGAAAACATTTTAGTAAGTAGTCTGTTATCTGACAGCAGTTGGAATTACAAATACATGACCTGCTGACTGTCACATGCCAGTCAAATCAAACAAGAATTTCTTAAACATAGCATAGATTAATAGATTTAATTTCATTGCGATGAACAACAAGAGCAGGTGGGCACATTTTATCCACAGAACCTCAATGACCTTCATCGTCACTATTATTAAAGGTCAACCATCTTATAAGCTGCCTTGTACCAGCCCCTGGGCTGCTTTTCCGTAATGTCCTTCTTATGTTGAGCCAAGTGATTAAGTTGCTCATTTCTCTCGGCACCGCTGCTGCGGAGGCCAGTGCCACCTAGTCGCTCTTGAATTTATGGTGAGGCTATAATCAGGGAGTGGGGCTGGAGGGGTTGAGACACCTGTGTGATAGCCGGCAGAGAAGATGTGTTAATGGCCAACCGCGTGTGCAGTGATGTGTAGTCACTTATCTTCATTTCGGCTACAGGTTCCATTCTGTGCGCATTTACGCCTTCCCACTCGTCAGTCTTTAAATAGATGCTCGCAAATTATTCAGACTTTTCGCACCTGCCCGTCGTCACCTGATGTGAATTCATTTTAGTAATTGCCATCGTGAAACTGATTCATTTGCGAGTATGATTAATAATGAATTGCTAATTAAAAATTTGCCATTTAATGGTCGTAAATTTTACTGTGTGAACCCCAAAGCGGATCTTGCCAGAAGTGGTATAATTAGGTCAAGGTGTGTCTATGTCCTGCTTGTCCTCATTATAACAACTGTCTGGGCGAGAAGCAGGGTACACCCTGAACTGGTTGCCAGCCAATCGCAGGGCACACAGAGACAAACAACCATCCACACTCACACGCACACTTAGGGACAATTCGGAACGCTCAATTAACCTGCCATGCATGTCTTTGGAATGTGGGGGGGAAACCGGAGTACCCGGAGAAGACCCACGTGGGCACGGGGAGAACATGCAAACTCCACCCAGGAAGGCCGGAGCTTGGACTCGAACCCGAGTCCTCGGTACTGGGAGCCGGATGTGCTAACCAGTCATTCACCGTGCCGCCCTATAAAAATATGTGCTATTCTTAAAAAAAAAAAAAAAAAAAGCTCGCAAGCTTCACCAACGTTTTTTCTTCTAACCATATTTATTTTACTTTTCTGTTTTACTTTTTAAAAATCACACCTGCTTAGGTGTACATTTGGAAATGGTCATATCCCCCCCCCCCAAAAAAAAAAAAATCTAGTAGTTCAAAGTTCTACTAGGTCAATGTGCTTGACCCAAACATAGCATTCATGGAACACAGCTAGTGGCTATCAATCTGGTAGCTCTTGACATTATTCAGCACCCAAGAAGTCAATTTCAGTTTAAAAATGGTTGGTGCATAAATGTGAATTTGTGTGAAACATTGTTTGTCTGAATGTGCGATTGTACATTACCTTTTGCCCAACTTCAGCTGGGATAGGCTGCAGCACACCTGCTATGGTTGGATGACTCAAGTGCAAATTGTCTTAATGTCAAGGTGTCGGTCTGTCCTTCTATGTGCCACAATTGGGCAGTTTCACAGACTGGATGGCAAATCCACATATATATATATTTTTTGTCCAGGAAGATCCAAACCAAACATCAAAAGCTGCTGTAATTGTTGATTTAAAAAAAATATAAAAAGTGCTCCATCTGTTGATCTGTCGCTCACACTTGTTTGCACCTTAGCGGAAGGAACAAAGTAGAGGGAGGGTGAGGTGACAAGAGGATAGTCCTTCAGGATCAGCTGTGTGGAGGTGGGCATGACTAAGTGCAGCTGTCATGTCTGTCAACCCCAGCTTGTCGTTATCCGTGCACACTGTGGTCCGGCTGCTAATTGGACAATGTGCAACGTAACTGAGAGCACAGAAGATGGGCCTTTTATCTCTGCCAGACGCAAGCAGCATTGCACTCAACAGCAAGGCTGCGATTTGTCTACTGTAAATAATACCACTCACCTTCACACTTTAATGCTTTGTGGATGAAATCATGGACATATTAGGAGGGATGGGCATATTGATTGATTAATCTATTCTCAATGATTTGGTTGTTGCACAGCTTGGCTGCAACCAAAGAAGAACTATTGATTCATTTGGTGTAAAGAAGAACAACTTGCTGTTAGCTGGGAAGTTGCGAAACATCCACACAAACCTCCACTATGCACTCATTATTTTTGTTCATCACAAAATGCCGATCAAACTAAGTGAACAATGTTGGAAGAGAGATTCTACTATGCCTTAAAAAAAGGCAATGACGTTATTATTAGTCAATCAATGAAATTCAATCAAATGTTCATCCCCAGTAACCAAATAGGGTATTTCTTCTGACAAGCTACTGTACATTCTAAATATTTAATAGTCACTATTCTCTTGAGATTTTTGTCTCTCACATTCACCAGCACTTCCTGTTGTGTTCTTGAATCAAAATATCATGGTTTATTTTTCAGTTTTCTTGTCCCTACACGCGAATGTCACATATAAAACCAGATTAGCAAAACATCAACAAGAAATACAGTCCATTATATCAGGAAAAAAAATGTTACGAATCCATCATCACTACCAGCTCTTGTTGCCATGGTAGCTTTAGTAAATTTAGAGCTAAGCATGTTACAAGAAGCTTTGCGGCATCTCTTTGATGTTTTTATGAATATTTCTGTTTTCGAAGGTGGAACTCCAATGTTTGTATTTTAAATTTCAGGTTATGTCCGCACAGACGCTGGTATTTTTATAAATAATATTCATTTTATGTTTTTGAAAACTGACATTTCTGGTTGTAAAGAAGACTTTCCACTTAACCTTCCTGTTGTGTTTTTTTCTTAACAATGTTCACGGTCACATTGTAACCTGTTCAAACGTTTAATTATAAAAAGAAAAATATCACATAACTCAGAGCGATGTTTTTAATATTTAAAAAATTAAAATGAAAAAGAAAAACAAGGCTAGCAGACAAAGTTGAACCTTTTCCCCATAGATTTTCCAAATGGGCCAATTTGATCCACAACATAACAGGTGGGTTAGAATATTGTTTTGATGCCAGAAAAACACTTGATGATATGATTCAATCAACAATAATAATAATAAAGAATAATTTGTAAAAATTCACAATATTCTAAATTAGCTGTGCCCATCTCAAATTCAAGGTGATATAGTTGTTGAAACAAGAACTGGACGAAAACATTCCGTCATGAACAACAGACTGCCTGACATGGCAAATGGCTTCATTGATCACAGTCGCGCCCCACAATCATACACTGCCGGCTCTGACAGAAATGAATAACACTCTTCCGTTGTACTCGTGATTTATAGCTCAAATTCTCTTCATCCATTGCGTATTGGACTTCCCAAGATTCAGAAGCAAATGAGAGCATCTTTCTTCGCTCACTGGCTTTAAGCATCGATCATGATGCACAGGATGGATTTCCCTGAGAGTAGTGCTGCAAAGAAGAGACACCACAGCCTGGATAGTGTTTTCTCTGTAATTCCACTTAGCAGTAGTTGAACTCATTTGGGTGGGAAGCAGGTAAACACTTCAAGTTGTGGAGGCAGTGTTGCTTCAACAGCAGGATTTGTGTGCTATATGCGAATAAATGTGAAACACACCGACACTGAAGTGGTCTTGTGATCATTTGTCTTTTTCTCTTTTTGTTTACTTCTTCAGGATCCCAGAACAAAACATAAATTTAAGATCCACACGTTTGGGAGCCCGACCTTCTGTGACCACTGCGGCTCTCTGCTGTATGGCCTCATCCACCAGGGGATGAAGTGTGACAGTGAGTGCTTCGTGTGCATTTCCACTCACACAAAACAAAACCAAATTACACAGTTCCTGTACAGAATGATAAGCTACATATGAACAGCGTAATCTAAAAGACAAAGATTAGACTTATTTGTAAGAAAAACATATTTTTTGAACCATTTCAAAATTATAGTGCAATAAAACTGATTTTTCACCAACCCTTGTTGTTGCCATGGTAACTTTCACCAATTAAGCCTAATGCTGCATTCGAGGATGGTCGGAAGTCGGACTTTTCCGAGTTCAAACCAGTGTGTACGGGAACTCGGAAATGCCACGAAGTTGGAAGAAAATAAGGACCCCGACTTCACCAGCGTACTACAATATTGACGTCACTCTGAATGGCAAAACACAATTTACTCGAGTATAAAACTAGATAGCTTTGTTCATTCATAAATATTCGACATAACTCCACGTTACGCAACGTACATGACAGTATTGCCGCTATCTCTCTGCATGGAGTTATACGGTCAACTACTTAACTGTATAGAATGCTTATGAAATAAGATTAAAACAATAAATGAAGCAAAATTGCAAAAAGTTAAGTTTTCTAGAGGTCAAAATGAGTTTTGAAGAACAAAATAAAAAACAATTCATCACTATCCGCCATTTTGGTTGTTTGTGTTCGCCTCGAACGCTTTCAGGTCGGAACTGGGAAAAAACTACTCGGATAAATCCAACTTCCGACCATCCTCGAATGCAGCATACATACTGTATGCTAACAAGTAGCTTTAAGTTTTCATATATGCTACAGTAATTGCTTGTACTCCACAGCAACCATAATTCAGACTTGCCTGGACTGAAAAAACCCATAAGGAAATATATCTTAAAACTCTGTGATATAACAGGGCAATATTGTACTGAATGTCAACACAGATTCGGATCAAGAACATAACATTTCTTATCTTGTCCTCTAGCGTGCGATATGAACGTCCACAAACAGTGCGTCATGAACGTGCCCAGCTTGTGTGGGACCGACCACACGGAAAGGAGGGGGCGCCTTTTCCTCAAGTGTGAGGTCAGCGGCGAGAAGCTGCAGGTCACAGGTAGGTCGACTTGTCATTTGCTTAATGAGGACGCTGCCGCTCGAGTACACTTGAGTCTGAGCGAGAACATGCCGGCTTATTGGCCTTTTTCCGCTCTGACCTCGGATCAGATTTAACACAAAGGCCATCTCATTTCATAGGGAAAGTCACCCTCAATCCTCTGATACCATTAACCTGAATTAAAGCTCGCTGGCCATTTATTCTGCCCGCTTATTATGCAGTCAATCTCACGGCTAACAACCTGTTTGGCTGCTGTTATCAATATGGCACCACGGCAATTCCCCATTTAGAACACAGATCAATAACCCTCTTCTCTAAATTCAACTGAAAGAAACAGCAACACACTTGGAAAGGAAATCACAAAGTGAATAATCCAAAAATGGTCCGGAGGTTGGGTGACTCTATTTTCAAACTGTCACGACTTGCACTGTGCTAGCAAGCGATGCTAATGGAACTGTTAGTAAACTCAGTGTTGGTCAATTAGATATTTCTAAACAATACAGAGACTTTCCTATGTTCTATGCAGCCCCACTAGCCGCAATATGATATTGCATTAGTGGAATATGAGATAAGCAACAAAATCCAGTCGTTTTTATCAATATCAGAAGGCGGCCATTTTGCCACTTGCTGTCGACTGAAGATGACATCACAGTTGCTCAAGTCTCAGGTAACAACAAATCACAGCTCATCTCCAGAAAACAGGTAAGCTGTGATTGGTTGTTGCCTGAGCCCTGAGCAACTATGATGTCATCTTCAGTTGACAGCAAGTGGCAAAATGGCCGCCTCCTGAGATGGATAAAAACGGCTGGATTTTGCTGCACATTTTGCTGCACATTTTCCTGCATATTTTGCTGCATATTAGACTTTTGAGGTCACATATAATATTATTGTCAAGAAATGTTTAATGTTGACTTCCCCTTTATAGGGAACACATTGTGGAAATTTGGCTTGCTTGTATACACATTAATATCTTACGCCTCCCATGCTCACAGTCACTTGCAATTACAGTACAAAACTAGTACCCTCCATTTTAGTAGAAGCCATGCCTCAATTAATGGGCAGGTGTGTCATCCACTTGAAACAAACGGGCAGCTCCTTTTTTCTCCCAGGAAGAAATAAAAGGAACTGAAATTACCTCAATTCATAGTGCTCAATTGTGTAAACAAAACATGTTGGGAAAAAAAATACACTTGACACATGTATTATTCAGCATCCGTAATGGTTCATTCACCTGATTTCCGTGTGGCAAATGTGGGTTCGATTCTCACTCAGTGGCAACATGAATGTGAGTGCGGATGTTGTCTGTCTCTGTGAGTGTCCTGTGGTTCACTGGCGACCAGTCGATGGTGTAGTCGCACTAGTCGACGTTTCAGCTGGGATAGACTTCATCTCGAAACCGCATCCACTAGAACAGACTTAAACCGGAGACAAAAATGTTGTAAATATTGCTCATGTATTTGTCAAGGTTATCACTGTAAAAGGTCAGCCTAACAGCGTCAATCACATGACCTCAGATTTGTGATTGGGATCATGTGATGATAATGACGTAGATCCTGTTAATTTGTTTGTGTCCTTGTAGGGCACCACGATTTGTTCGCAGATGAGAAAGCATCCAATCAGGTTGCTACGATTTTATCGTTTATACTGCTAGACCTGTTTCTTGTTCTTTTTAATTTGGATTTATAATTGCAATTAATAGTTTTAATACTGATAGTTTTTAACTGGTAAAGATTGATTGAACAAAACAATGAAACAATGCTGCCTTTCTCATTTAAGTATTAATGTGAATGTAGGCCTACTCTAATTTTTCACTTACCATTGTGGTGGAGGATGTTGCTACTCAGGTAGGATTGTACAATACAGTTCACAACGAGGGGTGCTTGCGGTCAGGAGGCAATCATAGCCGAACATGCTCTAATGTGATGAATGAATTCAGAGGTAACATTTCCGAGGCTTTCGTAATCTGCTAAAATCCTCTTGCTGCAATTTGTTAATTTTGAGCTGTGCAGCCAAAAGAAATATCCTGAGTATGCTTGCTATCTATAAACTGTCATTAAACAAATAGTTGTCACTGTAACGTAAAAGCTTTTTAATTTACACAATATGGTAGAATTGAACAATTAATTGAATTCAACTAACCTCGTAATGGAGTGCAATGTACGGTTTGAAAAATGCATGTTGCAATTTTGAAAAGGTTTGTAAAGATCAACAAGTCTACAACACCAAAAAGAGTTACCCTGGCAGGTCCGCCAATATTTACTGTAAGAGTGCCATAGCAAAGACAAGCAAGACAGAAGTAGTATATATAAAAAATAAGCAATCAAATTAGTCCCCTTTATTGCGTCAAATGTTATGGCTGAAGATTTGTAGCTCAATTTGAGCATACAAAAACGCAATTCAGCCTTGAATAAGTAACAATATACTCTGTAAATTGATGCTAATATGTAATGCTAAAAATATCCAACTAACAGCTTGTATACATGTTGCACCACGGCCTGAATTGTGTAATGAGGCTGCTCTGTAAACAACGCAAGCGTCTGCGTTTGTCTGGACCGGCTTTTGCTTCTTATTTGGAGGCATGTTGTAAATCCTCGCTCTGTGATGACAGAAAATTAGCACATTGGCCAGAACAAAGATGACGGCGGGGCGCCGATGGCGGACTCGTGTAATCATTCAATTAGTGAGCTCACTGAGGTCGTGAGGCACCGAACTTCAATGACTCATTCATTTATGAAATGAACAGCAGGTGGAGGAACAGGCTAAATTATAGCTGGGAGGTGGGCAAACAAAACAAATCAAAGCAGCTTCAGTGTTGACATGTCGCCAATCTGTGAAAATAATGGATTCAGAAAAAGAGTAAAACAATACAACCGTGTTTGCTTGACACATAGCTAGCATTTTTACTTGTTAGCCAAAAATATTTTTGAAACACAAGTATCATAGCTCAATGATATAGCTGATTTCTTCAGCTCATTTTACAGCCAGAATCAAATATCGAGAAATTTGTTTTCCGAGCCTGTTTTTGACATATGATGAACTGACCCTTGCCATCCTGGTCATGGCCTCTTTACCCTGCTCCCTTCTGGGAACTGCCTTCTTAGTGGCCAAGCTAATTAAATAATCAGCTGGCTGAGTTGGTAAGGAACTATGAACATGTATACTAGTTTGAGTGAAGACTTTAAACTGCCCAATAGTGTGAGCATGAATGGCTATTTGTCTATGTGCCCTGACTGGCGACCAATCCAGGGTGTACCTTCTTGTCAGAAGTCAGCTGGGGTAGATTCCAGTTCACCTGCAACTCTGTAGAAATTGGATAGATAACTGGTGAGTGTGTATTTATGTGTACAATCAGAACTGATGTACTAACCACAGCCCACTCAGGCCATCTTGTATTACAGATTACATTAGCTGCTGTTGATGCCAAGCAGGCAGCCTTCCAAGCAGATTTGAGCTACACAGTTTAAATAGCTTGCTGGATAGAACGAAAGGACAATCTTTACATCATTTTTTACGCATACAGCAGCGCTCTCAAAAATAAACAGCATCCAGTTCAAACCTCTCACGCTTCAGTTTCATAAGGAGCCCAAACAATTTCACTCACGTCATTTAACCTTGCTTTTTGTGTATTCCTGTGCTTTCGTGATGCGGTGGAAGTAGAATTTTATTAAATTCACTAGAAGAGACAAAGCCACAATATTATGGTGACAGCTTGTCAATCACAGGCCGCATATAGACAAACAACCTGTCACACTCACCTTCACACAAATGGGTGATTTATAGTCTTCACTTAACGTTTTTATGATGTGGAAGGAAAAATCACCCTAAAGTGTACTCAAAAATGTTTTGCAGATTTCCTGACTGTCAGGCAGACCCCATTGCTATTGATGTTGCATCATTAGTGGGTGAATAAGGAGACAAAAACACTTTGAGTACTTTGCTTGGTTTCCACCACCTTGATGCCTCTATGCTAAGGATATAACGATATCCAAACATCAAGATACTGTAATCATCACGATATGAACCTCACGATGCTATAATTATCACAATATTGTTTTAAAAAAATCTCTATTGACACACATAAATGACCTACAATTACTAATAACAATGAATATTGACGCACTAACTTGCTAATGCACGCACACATTGTGAATCAGTTTGTGGAGGATCTCAAATGTGTTCTGTTCGCCTTCATCAGGCCATTAGTGCGGGTTTTAAACATAGGTGGTCAAAACATGTGTAATTAAAATTAATCTGCACTAATAAAGTAACCACCAGAGGGTGCTGGAACTGTATGAATGAAATACAACCTCTCCTTTTTAAGAGATGTAGTACTTTTAATATCATGACATGACAATGTGGCAATTTTAATATTGCAATATCATGATATTGCTGTCATGTTATATCCCTACGCTTTGCTCATCATCTTCTTCTTCTTTTTTTTTTAAATAAATTTATAGTCAATATAGAACTGAGTTTGAAATTATAAAAATGTTAAAGACACATTTTTTCCCAACAGACTTATGCACAAGGGTGTCATGAAATTGTTTTTTTATCAACTTGCAAATTCTGCCTAGCAACAAGCGATCAGACATATATGTGAGTCAGAATCTAAGCAATTCTACCGTGTAGCTACAATTTTATTTTATTGTTAAGTGAATAATGAATCTTATACTGTACAATAAATTTAGGACATTGCTGATGTTAGACAATGTAATTAAAAGTGGCCTAAGATAATAAGAGAGTTGATGGGTTCCCCAGCTATTTTTTTTCTATTAAAAAAAGGGCAAAGCTGGTTAGCATAGGTCCACTAATAATTCAGTTTTTAAATATTTTATTTGGTTTTATTTTTGTGCATTACTGTTTTGTTTTTGTACCTTTTGTACACAGTTTTCTTGACTTAAATGGTGTATCAATCCATCATGTTGCAGTAGCCAGAGCCAAGAAGTTGTGCAGGAAGCATTACGGCTGGCGTGCTTTCAAACACGCATTAGAGGCCAACAAATAAACAGCCTTCTGGCAATAACTTGCAAAATGAACTGATTTGTCACTGTCGCAGTTTCAATACAGAGATGCTGAAATTGGGTTGTTGTGGGGAAACAAGGCTGGCAGGGAGGCACCGAAGGAGACACAAGATGTTTTGTTTAGCGTGCTGAAGGACAACCGTGGCGCTTTCGTGCCGTCCTCCGCTTTGCCATCACTCAGGAACACAGCTCCGTTGTATTGGATACTGCTGAGCACGCCACCCTCGTCTTGGTCTTAGCGACTCTTTTGTTCCCTCGCTGTGTGTTAGCATTCACTGTATCGCTTGCTCAAGAGCATCTTTGTGCATGTTATTTACTCCTTTGTAGTTCACTGTTTGTGTCTGTTACACAACTCTGCCACCTGTAGGTCCTTTGTGGACAACCACCGTCTGCACAGTATATGCTTTTGCTGTAATTTAGATTAATAGCAGGTGTGTTTTTGCTTTTTTATTTTTTTTTTATTTTTTTTTGGAGGAGTCCTGATTCCTTTCTTTGTTACAGTTTCTTCTCATTTCCCTTCTTCCATCCCTACTATTGGCCCTCTGCCCCAAGTGTGTCTGTTAATTGTTAACCCGTCTGATGTGTGTGCAGTTTGTGTTGTGCTTCATATGACGCAACTGTGTAGGTGTGCGCGGGTCAGTTAGTTTTCAGGGAGGATTTACTGTTGATGTGGGTGGATCAGAGAGATCTCATTTTGTCTTGAACCTCTTTTTTTCTTTGAGGTTTGTTTTTCCTTTACTGTCAAAGTTAAAAATTGACCCTGAATTTCTGCTGACTGCATACGTATGTGCACACATTGACACTCGTAACAAGTAGCAAATATAATGTAGAGCTTACTTCTTCAGTGTCGTTAGTGATGAAAATTAAAAAAAAAAAAAAAAAAAAAATCAAACAGGATGAAAAAAGGCAAAGAATACTTAGTTACTAAATAGTTGCAATATGTTTGAAAAACACAGTAATTGGAGATGTGGTGGTCCTCTCCAGTAAAGTTGTGCTAACGCATGCGTAGTAGAAGCTAGCAGACGAGTATGATGTTAGCCAAAAGCTAAAGCTAACCCTGAAGGCCTCTAGCCTTAATAGATTCCTGCGTTAGTGGAATGTGAGATAAGCAACGAAATCCAGTCGTTGGTCCTTGAAAATATGTCCTCATATGAAAATGGCTAGTGGCACTAAAAAGTTTGAGGTCCCCTGCCTTTATTAAAAATAAATACATTAATAAATGAATAAATAACTACCCGCAACCCTTGTGAAGAGTAAGTGGTTAAGAAAATGTCTGGATGGATGGATAAATAAATAAATGCATCTTGTGTTCGCCTTTGTATGCATTTCTGGAATGTCAGTGCTAAATCACTTTAAATAGTGTCGTGATTGAGTTATTTTTAGAAGCATTAATATTAGTTTGTGTGATTCTAATGCCTTGATTTTGGTGAGTTTGCAGAGCAGTTTTGTGAATCAATGACTTCATTTGAGGAGCAACTTTCTGATTTTGTGGGGTATTTTTTTCCTGCAGATTAATCCCAGGGACCTCAAGCAAGGGTTTTAGTAAACAATATTCTCTCAGTTTTAGTGTTTGATGTGTTTTAATGTGGCGCAAAGTGCACATTTTGTATCGCAAATTGTGATGTGAAAATATTTATAAAATTCTGATTTTTTTTTCTGCAATTGACTGTCTATAGGTTGGCAGCTCTGCATAAAGTATTTGTATTAATTGCATCATTCCTAGGGGTGTTGATTATCACACTGAATCAATTCTATGTTATAACATGTTAGTACTGAAGGAAAAAAAATCCTAACAAAGGTTTATCTTGGTGTTTGGATCAACATTTTATCTGCTTGTACATTTTCACTCCCTCTACTCTCCCCTTTTCTCTTTATTGTTTGCTTTCACACTTCAAGCTATTTAGGGACTCTGGTGGTAAACAAAGCACAGTATCAGGTGTCTGCTTTCATTGCTTGTTAGCAAACATGTATGACAAACCAACAGTCGGCATCCAGTTTCAAATTAGCACATTGCGATTTGCTTCGCTTAGCAATAGGCATGCAAATGTTTATATAGCCACAGAAGGTTGAATAGTTACACTTATTGTGACAAACTCTAACTCCAATGAAGTTGGAAAGTTGTGTAAATGTAAATAAAGACAGAATACAATGATTTGCAAATCCTCGGTAGGGAACGAACCCTGATTTGTTTGAGTGGTATCATTACTTTAACAATACCGTGGGATTTGTTAAATAGAGACACATCGCGTCATGCTGAGATTGAAGATCGCCATGCATGTGTGTGATTGATTCTCCATCAGTAATGTTTGATAAGCCCAAAATTTTTCATCATTGCAATTTTCCACTGCATATGTATAATCAAAATGCATTAGGCCCCCACATGTTGATTCTCGTTCTGCCAGCCAATCATCCATCCATCCAAAAAAAACCCAAAAGAAAAACCATTTTCCTCGCATTAGTGTGTCTGCTAGGAAGAAGAAGAAGGCTTGCTGGAAGGTAGAGTTGGATTTGGTTCAACAATTTTTCTGGGCTTTGCACGCAGCCTGACAGTGGACAGCAGCATGCATGCAATGATTTCGGCCCCGAGCTTCTTCCACTTTGAGCCTTCTCGCTACAATTTCCTTCTTCGTGGAATAGTTGACTCACTGGCACCGCACACACATGCCAGCAGGTTTTTGCCAAGAGGAAATCTACTTCAGAATCTTGCTTTACTGTGTCGTGATGCAGCAGCTGAAGGGGTTTCATGTTGGATCTGAGACAAATAAGATATCTTGAAATGGGGGGAGTTGCATAAATGTCATATAAAAGACCAGGAAAAATTGTTTTTACAACAATTCAAACTCATAATATATACATCTGAGTCAACCAAACAAGTACCTCTAAAAGCACTCCACTCACAAATACTTATAGTCCCTTCTCCTCCTTCCTTACACAAATTTAAACTAAACAATGTCAGCTATTTTTTTTTTTCCAGAGCAGGGTGTCTTCAACAGAGTTCAGAGGTGGACTTAAGTAAGGGTGGGTGGATAAAGACTTCACTCTAGTCTCCTTGTTTGCCAAAGGAGACAGAGTACAAACATGGCTGACCACATTTTTTTGAGGACGGGGTCAACTAATGTCAACTGAAAAAAAAGGCTCAGTGTGCGTGTGTGTGTCAGGCAAAGGTGTGAAAGACACAAAGGGGAGTTGCTTGTTATCACTGTCACAAGTGCGCGGAAGGTAACCATCAGACATTGAACATATAGGATGCATTCTTTTGCCATCAATAATGTATATCCGGTTCATACATTTAAATTTACACTGGAAGAACTTCCTATTTTCAAGTTTCAGCATATTAAGGTTTGATTATTATTCAATAGTTGTACACATTTGTTTCATTTCAACAGCAGTCCAATTTGTATAAAAATGAAGACTGCATTTTATTTCTTAATTCTACATTGGTCTAGCAAACTCCATTAGAATGTTTTTTTCGCCCTCTACTGGTTTGGTCTGGAAATACAGCTTGCAAGAATCATGACGTTTGATTGATTTAGTAATTAAATGATCATCGGTAGTTCATTTTATTGCATCATTAATGAGGTTTGGAAGTGAAATAACTAAAACAAAATTGTGTTTTAGGATGGTTGTGTGCTTATGATTGAAACATATGTAGGCCTATTTAGTAATACTATATGTTTACAGATGATAAAGTTGGTATGCATGACCCAAAATCTCCACTTAATTCTTTAGAGATCTGCTGAAACAGATGAAAGTCTGTTTGCCAACCAATTGCATTCAGTAACTTGCCTTGACGGACATTTCCCTTTAACTCATGAATTTAATTGATTTTGTCTGCCTCTTGTGCCGAAATAGAGAATATTTATCCACTGTACTACTTTTGAAGCCACTTTATTTTTCATCTCTTAATGATATACTTACACTCAATCTAATTAATTGTTGTCTCCGGACATCATATTACCATTATTTAGCACAATCTTGACTAAATACAAAGGTCTTCCCCTGGTTGATTTGCATACAGTGATTTCACCCGGGATGAATTCAGCTTTGAATTCATTTGAACAGAGTGAATAAAAACAGTATTTTTTGTTAATGCATTACTGTGGACCTCTATTAATGTGTCTTGTGTAGTTTAAGCCTGGTTAATGGGGCGCTTGTGTCCCAAGTGTGTCCTTTCTGTTTAGTGTCCATCTCACTACCGGAGGATAAAAGAGCTTTCCCCCACTTCCATCTAAAGCTCAGTCTCACCAGACATCCCCACATGCATTCTGTGACCTGCATGTGTTTGATCTTCAACACCTGCAGTGTGTTCCACTGATGTTCACCTGCTGTATCTGTTTTGCTTTATTTATTTATTTTATTTTTATTTTTTTTCCTGACCAAAATGAATAATACAGATGAGATGAAGTTGAATATTCATTGAGACTTTAGAGCAGATCAAATGAATTGATGCTCCCCTTTGAACAATCAGAGATGTGATTAAAAAGAAAAAGGAAAGCATGCTCGTCATTTTATTTTCAAATTTGGGGTTATTTGAAGTTTAGAATTGACAGGTTGAAATCTATGTAAATAAAGCCTGTGTATGTGCTCCTCAGTGGTCTACGCTTACCAAGTATGTTCCCACAATGTCTCTATTTGTTTTAGTTGGTGAAGGCAGGAATCTGATACCAATGGACCCCAATGGCCTGTCTGATCCGTATGTCAAACTCAAGCTCATACCTGATCCCAAAAATGAGACCAAGCAGAAGACCAAAACCATCCGCTCCAACCTGAACCCCAAATGGGGCGAAACCTTTACCTTGTAAGTAAACGCCACTTCGTATTTGGATGCTGGGGGTATGTTGTAATATAATGTATTATATAATTCTGTGCATGTTGCAGCAAACTGAAACCCACAGACAAGGACCGCAGGTTATCCGTGGAGGTGTGGGACTGGGATCGGACAACCAGAAATGACTTCATGGGCGCCCTTTCGTTCGGCGTGTCGGAGCTCATCAAGTCTCCGGCGAGTGGCTGGTATAGACCAATTTCTTTACGTTCGCCTGTCCATCTTTCAACCCTGGCGGCTTGTTGTGCTCACGTTGTCTCATGTCGTGGTCAGGTATAAGTTGTTGTGCCAGGAGGAGGGAGAGTATTACAATGTTCCCATCTCAGAGGAGGATGATGGGAATGAAGAACTGAGACTGAAATTTGAGGTGAGGATTGTTTTGTCACCAAAATTGATCATGCTCTCTGGTCATGGTCTGGTATGTCATTATATTATATATTATATTGCATTTTTATACAAGCTTCATCTGTTGCCTCTTACTTATTAGACTTTATTATATATATTTTTTTTTAACCTAAATGACTGTTTGAAAAAAAATATTTTGGTAACAGTAAGTCTACTTACTACTTGTAAATTCAAAAGTATTTTAATACATAACAATATTTTCTAGTTGTTTGGAAACTTAGTTGTCTGTCAACATTGTATGCAGGCTAATTGCAACATTTTCATTATTTGTTATTTTATTTGCCAAAAAAATCACAATAGGTGGAACTCACAGTGAGTTGTGCATTTTGACGTAAGATATGTATGACAGGTATGCGTTGCAGATTCTCACATCTGATGCATTCCAGCTTGGTGCCAATCATTGGCTGCTTGACAGTTAATTTCAGCACAGATTGTATTTTATTTATGTATTATTTTTGTACTGTATTTAAGTTATATGATTGACTTTTGTATGCTAGTATTTTTCCGTCTACTGAGTGAAATAGTTGTCTGTGTTTGTTTTGTTTCCTGTCCTGTTGTTTAGAGGGAGCATGTGTCTTCAAATACAATTATCCACCCCCCCACGGTGCATTAAGGTCACAGAAGTGTGTAGAAATTCAGGGCAGTGCTTTTCTTGTCGCTTTAAACATACAGAACTGTAACTTCATGCTCTTCTCATGACCACTAGATGGCAGCAGATAACAAAGTTCAGTACACACTCCACTTGGGGCCTCCACTTTCTAGGTTATTGAGCCAATATGGCCACATATTTGGCATGGGCAAAATAGTTTTGGTTTTTTTTCCGTTTGTTTGGTTTTTTTTTTTCGTTTTTTTTTTTTGAGAAAACAAAGAGATTGATAAATTCTAATGGCACACCACCAAACTGAAATGTCTACAGTGGAATAATTACGATGATGTAGTAGAAGACCATTTATTTGCTGTTATTATACTTTGCATACAAAGATAGATGAGTAATGATCCGCTACTACACCCACAATGCTAATTGTTAATGGATTATGTGAATTATTATGACATATTGCCTCTGTGTGTGCACTGTGCCAGACTCTTCCTTGTCCCTCAGTTGTTTGAGCATGAAAGTGTCCCAGTGTGTTTGAGTTGTTCAAAGTGAGTCAGGCCCTTTGGTTGCATCTGCTTATGGTTCCAGGACCAAGCACTTTTGGAAGACTCTGGCAGGAAGAAAGTAAGGCTGCTCGCTCGGCTCGGACAGGCTCTTGTCTTTGGCTAAAGCTTCAAGGTGTGCTGTGCTTTGGTACAGTGCTGCGCTTTGCTCATTAGGTAGACTGTAGTAGACATGCAATTAACCAAACTAAGGCTGCTCATGTCACAAACTCGTTTGAAATGACCGAGAAAGAAGAATACTTGAGGTCTGTCAGTTAGCTGACACCGAATGTGACACAAGCGTGCATACAGGATTCCATTTGCAGACTTGCGTTTTTGGAGAAAGGGTGTGAAAATGTGTTTTTGCTTGGATTTGTATGCATTTGTGATGACTATTATCTTGATGGTGAAACTTAGGTTTCTCGAGATGTTGATACTAGCTAGCATCATCAGGATCAGCATGTGTTTGGATGCGTGTTTGTCCTTTGTCAGGGTACCTCTTCGACATCTATTAAACACAACACAAAAAGGAGAGAAGACACTCAGTTCAGGGCTCACGAGGAGAGGAACTGACTGACACAATTCACTCTTGCACTCTCCTCACCCTCTCTATTTATTTGGTTTTCCAGGCCCTTTCCACGCCCCTAGTTACATGTGTGTTCCAACCCTAAAAATGCAAATGCAAGGCATAGTTGGAACACAGTGTACTTGTTTGTCTATGTGTTGTGCATGTGAGTGGAAGATTGCTGAGTACGTGTGGTCAAATTTGCAATAATTTCTTAACAGAAAACAGGCGACCTCAGCAGACTGGCTCAAACCATTTTACTGAGTTAGATGTTGTGGTTCTTCAGCTTTTTGAGTCATCTTCAAATAGCCAGGCTATGTGAATGTGAGTGGGAACAGAACAAACCTTTCTTCTTCGCAAGCAGAAGCAATTCTTCTTTGCATCAAAGCAGTCTTCATTGCAAACAGAAGCAGTTCTTCATTGCAGCAAATATATGATAAGATAACATATATGGCTAGGCAATGTGAATGTGAGTGCAAAGTAAAACATTCTTCATTGCAAACAGAAGCAGTTCTTCATTGCAGCAAATGTATGATAACTTATTATTTACAGTTATTCCTACATCCTTGCTGAGTGTGACCTTTGGACAAGTAGGAATGGACATTTCTCCTTTCCCCCCCGGATGATTAGAGCAAAGATCACTCATGGAATCTTCTGAACTCCTGAGTCCATGACAGTGTTGTAATTGAGAATAAAAAAAATTGCCAGTTTGAATGTTGTCCATGTCGAGTTGTTCTTCCTTACTGATGATCAACATCACTTCTGTTGGCTCAAGCCAAGTAATGCACGCTTTGATTAATTACCAATCAATCCTACAGAATCCCTATTGATCAGTTCTTAAGCTTCTCACTTTTTGCACTTTCAGTTGTTGATAGAGATATAAAGCATGACTTGGCATGAATGAGCTTGATAGGGAATTTGTCATGTTTTCTAGTTGGTATTGACACAAGTGCTTGTCTGGAGCAGGCATGAATGCACGTGACAGTAGATTGTGCTTCTGTACTTGAAATATCATGCAACTGAGTGAAATCTCAAGTTTTTCAAGTCTTTGTATGTCATTCAGATCAACAATGATCAGGTTCTCTGGTATGAAGGAACTTTTTAAAGGAGTCATTACTTGGGATTTGTATACTTTTTTTTTTTTTTTTTTTAAAGACCGATACAGGTAAGAGTAGTCTTGAGTAGTCGTCGGCGATACCAAGTACTGTAAAATCCCCCCCACCCCACCCCACAAAAAACCCACAACAACGACAGGGAAAAAAAAAAAAAAAAGACCTCTATGTCTCTCTAGAATTAAGTGTGTGGGGAAAAAAGTCCACCCATCAATGACCTACAATTTATTTTAAGTATCTGTCATATGCTGCAATCCAGAAACCCAGAAAATCAGTAAAGCCTACCCCAACAAGCAAATGTACCATAACAGTGTGCCTCAAGTTCCCACTGAATTGTTCAATAAAGTATCAATCAACGTAGATTGTTATCTTTGAACGTGTATTCTAATGTTGTGGCTAGTGAGTTCATTTGCGTGCTCCTTGGAGTGCATGTTGACGCACCTCGTCTTGTTATGAACGCAGAAAGCCAAGCTGGGCCCAGCCAAGAAGGCCACCACAGAGACAGATGGCAGCCCATCCAGCCAGCTGCCATCCAACAGCTTGGACCAGGTCAAACTCAGTGACTTCAGCTTCTTGGCAGTACTTGGGAAAGGCAGCTTTGGCAAGGTCAACTGCAATGTCAAAAAAAGTCACCTTCGACATGAAATTAATGCTCTATTATTGGTGATTTATTTGTAATTTTTTTTTGCGCGACAAAAGGTGATGCTGGCGGAGATGAAGGCCACGGAAGAACTGTACGCGATAAAGATCCTGAAAAAGGACGTGGTGATTCAAGACGATGACGTTGAATGTACCATGGTGGAGAAGCGAGTCCTTGCCCAGCAGCAGAAACCGCCCTTCCTCACGCATTTACACTCGTGCTTCCAGACTGTGGTAGGTACAATGTGGAGGTCAAGGTCCTGTCAAAGAAGCTTGCCCTAAGCTAAACACAGGACCTGCATGACAACTAACTACAATTAAAACATAGTACACAGGAGGTTAACTCATTTGCTCCCCAAAATGTATAAATACGTTCTATTTTTAAATTACCATTGTCCCAAAGACGTATTTATATGTTTTTTTATGCTAGAGCATACACAAAGCTTTAATGCAGCCTCTGAACTGAAGAGAATGTTTGAAACGATTGTAGTTGTTACAAAAACGGCCAGCAGGTAGCAGCAGAGTAAATGAGATCAACCTGGGCCATGTTGCAACATGCTGTTTTCCTCACAAAACAGATTTGTGAATAATGATGAAGCGTAGCTATATTCTAATGCTAATTGGTGCAAAACGGAAACAGATAGAAATATACTTTTTTTTACTGATGAAAGAAGAGACTCTAATATTTCTTTTGGTAGGTTCCATGTTTTTATAGCAATAGAACCGAATATTCTGTGGGCCTTGCAAAACCAGTCAAAGTCCAGAAAAACAGCCGGGATCGAAGGGGGTTGCTTCAGTGAAAATGGCACATTTGAGTCCTTAGGAAAAAGTACCGACCTGAGAACACAAAGTGATACATGCCGTGCACTGTGAAAAATGAAATTAAGAGGCCAATCACACAGACTTGCACTCAAAGCCTATTATGAACCTATCACAAGCACACAAGCACAATAATAATAAATCCATGTTTGGGGCACCCAGCAAAGGATGGACTGGGAATTAACAGGAACATCATCAGACAAGGGAAATTACTCAATCAAAAAGCAAAAAGCAGTATGTAGATCGTTACACAAGTTTGGGATTAAATTACAATCATAAGAATATTTTATGGTTTTATGTTAATGATTGTGTTTGTGAAGAATTTAGTTGGCTGATGGCTGAAGTCGCAAGGCACATGAGCATCTATTTGCAGAGCGTGTGAGGCTACATACAGCAGCGATGCAGCAACAGCAGGCAGTGTGAAAAAATAAGAAAAGACCGAGCTTATAAGTGAGCAGATGTTCTTTCTTTCTATCACAAAAACAAATACATCCATTGGTTTTCGGTTTTACAGTATGTGCAAAATCTATTCCATTTCCCTGCTAGAATGGAGCTCAGTGTGCATCCCTTCACCAAGGCCAAACAGATATTTTTAAATTGTGCCGTAAAATGTCCTGTTAGTTCACTGATATATTGAGTAAAACATAACGCACACAAGAACATTTAGAAAATGTTAACTAAAGTGATAATTCAAAACTTAGATTCTAAAATTTTGCACCTCACTTGACAGTCTTCTGCGATCAATCCGCCATCCCACCTTCCATAACATTTTATGAAAATTAGTCACATAGGTTTTATATAATCCTGCTCATGTGCAATGAAAACAGATTGCAGATGTACACATTTATCAAAGTAATTCTTCCACCTATTGGTGCAGAAAAAAGTAATCAAGACAATTTATTAATTCTACAATATCCTTGTAAGCAGAGTGAGAATTAATCATCACCTTCATGTACAGGAGTGTTAAAAGAATACAAAATAGATTTCATTTTTCAATTTTTTTTTTCATCCTGTTTTTGCACAGGATCGTCTGTACTTTGTCATGGAGTATGTGAATGGAGGAGACCTCATGTATCACATTCAACAAGTGGGGAAGTTCAAGGAACCACAAGCAGTGTAAGAAAAGACATCTTTGCTACCAATACTTTATCATCATTTGCTGTAGTATTGGATACTTTTACAGATGTGAATGTGAGTATGAATGACTGTGGCTGGGACTGGGTATTGCTATACAAGTACTCTAGGAAATGAGTCAATTTTTGTGTGCATTTTTTTTTAAAATATGTTGTAATTACAGGTTCTATGCAGCAGAGATCGCTGTTGGTCTCTTCTTCCTTCACCGTAATGGCGTCATCTACAGGTAAGCATTTCTGCAAATGACAATTATAGAGCAGGCTACTTTTCAGATGGATTAACTCCACATGAAAATGCATTTTTGTAAAGCAATAGTTTTAATAAAGGTGAATAACCTTCATTTATTTCCCCCCCATAATGTTATTTGTCCATTTCTTCAGAGATCTTAAATTGGACAACGTGATGCTAGACAGTGAGGGACACATTAAGATTGCTGACTTTGGCATGTGTAAAGAGAACATGTCAGATGGAGTGACCACTCGCACCTTCTGTGGCACTCCAGACTACATCGCCCCTGAGGTAAGATTTGAACTTGGAAGACATACGTGTGTGCGTGCGCGCCTGTGTTTGCGTGTGCATAGCCTGATGCAAGAGGTCACTTATGTGTCACCCTCACGGACCAGATTAAGGCCACTGCCTTAGGACGCACATGCATACGGACGCAGTAAACACACACACACAGCATGTGCTTTCTAAAATGATGTAAGCACTGCAGTCAGGCAGACACCCAGTGTTGTCTGCTGTGAAGCGCGGTGTGGGGTGTCTGCTTGTCCTCAGCAAACCGCTGATGCCGAAATGCTGCTTTGGTGCTTTGGTCCACGCACACCCATCATCATCAAACACATTGACAAAGACACACGACTTGTTTTTGACCTTAACTGGCAATCATGCAGTATGGTGGCCTGGATGGAAAGTACATGACGGTCTTCAATGTAAAGGAGCTCATGTGGGTGTTTCTAATGGCTAATAATTAATAAAAACAAAAATGCTGAGTCACTCACAAGGCGTCTCACTGATTAGAATTGTGCTACGACACTGGTGGTCTACATTGCTGTAAACATGAAGCGATGTCACATTTATCTTCTTCAGGCCAATTGAGATTGAATCAACAGTGCCTCTACTGTTTGTTGTGGTGTACTCCATTTGCCCTAAATTACATTAATTACATTATTTTTCTCAATTAGATAGTTTAGTCCCACAGCTAGGTCAGAGTGGGGCTAATTTACATAATAATTACACACAAAGGTAAACAAACAGCGTTGCATTGAAGTTCATTGAATTCACAAACTAGCTTAAGCTAACAGCGTTAGCTTCTGATAAGCGGCACAAACAGTAATTTGCCAAAAGTATTCGCTCACTGTCTTGACTCACATATGAACTTAAAGGGATACTTTACACACTGAGCCATTTTCAGCAGTAAAAGGGTAATATTTTGTCAAAAATTAATTTGATAACTTCATTATTTTCCATGTACAATTAATGCATTTAAAAAAATTTTTTTCCACTTCCTGTCAACTGAAAATGAGGAACAACCAATCACGGCTCACCTCTTCTGGGTTTGGTCAGCAAACTGAGCCAAATAATCCAAATTTTGATGAAAGCATGTCAGAGACGTGGGAACTGTTTGTGGGGGAAAAAAATGCACGTCTCTTTTTAGATGTGAGTTGTCAGCAATCAATTCCACACAGTCAGTTATTATTATTATGCCTATAGAATGAACTGAGGGTCTTTGCTGTTTAATGACTGACCAATTGATTAAGAAGCCGTGTCACCATACTTACAATACCTACAATAGTTTTTTCCCCCCCTGTTAGGCCAATGAGCACGCTGTAGTTATTACACATAACACAAGTTTCTCTAACTTTGTAACCATTATCAGTTAGTTACCTCCCGTCCTCTGGGGAGTTGTGTTATAGATTTACTTCCCTGTCAGAAAGAGATGTTGTCTACATGGAGTCAGGGACAACATGCTGTGACTGTTCACAGTCAGACTGACACTAATGCTCCAGCCACTGAAGGCACAGCAGGGATGGGAGCGGCTGTTGCCTCCATCATGCTGTGAGTGTGTATGAATACGTACAATACCGCACACACTCTGTAGTTTGATACACACTTTGTTGGAAGTGTTGCATATTTCCAAACGTATTAATCATTTTGAGAGATGAATGACCTCAAGTGTGTCACTTCCACTCTACTTGACATATTCAAACTTTGTGGTCACATGCAGCCAACCATTTTACCAATTAGTTTCTAGAGAAAATGCCACATTATATTTTAAGGGAATCAGCCTTTGAAACTAAACACATGCATCTATTCATTTTCTGCAGTATTCCGCTTATCCTCATTGGTGTTGCGGATGAGCTGGAACCTTTACCAGCCAACCAATTGCAGGGCAAAAGAGATAATAAGCCACCCGCCACTGAGCCATGCCACATAAGTGGATATTCTGTAAACACCACACAAGTAGGCCAGAGCCAAGGTTCAAACTCCAATTTCAGAACTGTGAGGCAGCCATGCTAACAACTAGCAAAGTCATACACATTTTGACCCACATCCATCCATCCATCCATCCATCCATCCATCCATCCATCCATCCATCCATCCATCCAGCCATCATCCACAATAATATGTAGTTTACCACAACTGAAATTAATGATTAACTCATTGAATGCCAGCCATTTGCGGTGAACGAGAAAGTCAAACAGATGCGCGTCTTAACAAATTGCTAAACTAAGCTAATGCTCCACCTCATACTTCCTTGTCTACTGTGGGCATCTTACACTCCTCCTACAAGCTGGCCCTCCTCTGATCAAAGCTACTGTGGCCATCTGCTGGCAACTACACCTCATTACAATTATTTTTTCATCTCAATACTTGCCCGGGGACTTGCATGAGGTTCTCCTACGTCCACTGCATTTAAAAACAAAAAAACAAAAAAAACAAAACAAAACAAAAACAAACACAAAACCCGAGTTAATTCGGGTATGGGGGCGAGCCGCATATATTAAATACCCGAGATAACTCGTGGAGGGGAAGGAATGAGTTAAATCCCAACAGTCATTTATTAGAATAAAAAACGGGATTCAAAAGCCCTTTCCCATTTTCTCTTAAGTAAATAATGTTAACTCTCAGCAGTCACATAAAATCAGTCATAGGAGAGGGTCAAAATTTAATATTTATATCTTGATGGCGGTGGCGTTTCACTGAGCAGCAGGTTGGAGCAGTGGTTAGCTGGGAGGAGGTTTCCTCCTAACGCAACTCCCTCGCTCTGCCAACAATTTAATGGAATAAGTTCAGTGAGCGCCCCTTTCAGAAGCGAAAGCTTTTATGTAATACACACACAACACACATAAGTGAGCATCAATTGCATTCTCAGCGGAGGCAGCATTTCATCACAAGCCACTGAACTACACTTGTCAATTAATGTAACAGTGTAACGCATGACATCGCCGCAACACAAATACCGCCCACTCGCATATTGACAACTAAGCCAAACATTATTATTAGAATCTGATGCTGTGAACTCTTTTAGCTAATGCTAATTCTATGCTACAAGTGTCACTATGCTTACGTTTTGGCTTGGACTTGAGATTGCTTCCACTGCGGGCATCAAATTGGTTGTTTGCTTCATGAACTTTGTCCAAACTAGGTGGGTAGCTATCATTGTCAAGAAAATGACTATGGAGGTGGTAAATACCAGTTTTCTAAATTAAGTGATGGGAAAGTAAAGCTGTAAAAACAACCTTAAAAACCATTCAAAACATTTTTGGGGCAGTTTTAATGATGGAAGAACAGAGCTACACTACACATTAACCCAGTTAAACATGTTACCATGTGAGTTAAAATTGTGACCTGATATATATTCTACTCACTTGACTTTTTCTTGCCAGCTGGAGAGTTAGTGTTTCCCTTGCTTGGCAGTGTACACGTGAGCAAACACGCACACACAGAGTTGTCGCTCTGTTTAGCCTGACCTATATAAGTAGCCTGTTATTGGTAGCTCCTGTCTGGGAGGAATGAACACATTAATGTACATTTACACCTCACTGACTTTGATACAAAGAGAACGCGATAGAGAGAAAGAACGGATCTTGTCGGGAAAACGAGATGTAAAAGAGCAGAAGAAGCAGCCGGACAATGAAGGCAAGAAAGGAAGGAGAAAGCAGACTAATGATGACTCAGTGACATTTCACGGGAGCATTTGAGACTATTGAGCTGTCTGTTGCGGCCCATTTCCCTCGGCGGCCTTGTTGACCCAAGCACACAGCTGTATCTTGTGGATAAAAAAAAAAGTCTCTGTGTGCTGTCAAGATGATGAAGTACAAATTTAGCCTTTTCCTTTATTCTATTTTTACTCTGTTATCTGGCCACTTCTTTAGGTACAGCCGCATAATCTAATTCGATCCAACATTGCAGCACAGTGGAATTTGGTCAGAACGTCGGGCTCACAGTTCTGAGGATGCCTTCTTACTCAAAATGTGCATTTTAGGTCTATCGAAGACTTGGAATTGCCCATGTTGTAGCTGTGAATTAGGTTTTAGGCCAGTGGTGTCCAAACTTTACGGTCTGGGGGCCATTTGTGGCCTGCCATCCATTTTTAAGTGGCCCGCGGGATGTACTAAAAGTCACATATTTGTTTTATAATACTGTAGAGTGGTTGTAAATATGCAAATGAAATATTTACAATTAAACAAGTAACATTTCTCTTCAGAACACTGGCGTGAATAACGTTTATGATTTTTTACATGCAAAAAGGATTTCCTCCACTTTTTGCTTGTATAAAAGTCCAAATTAAACAACTCAAATAACTCAAATTTAGTATTAAAAATGTTTGTTTGTTTTTTACGATTATGCAATGTAATGTAAAGTGAATGCTTGTTTGTCCATCTGTGCCCTGCGATTGGTTGACCAGCTCCAGCTCACCTGCGACTCTATGAGGTTATATAACCTGGGTGGATGGAAGAGTGCTAATCCAAAAATCTGACTTTACAATGATACATTGGAATTTGGTACACCTCTAATTATTAGAGCAAAAGTATAAGAAACACCGTGTTGCTTGTATGTTGCTAACTACAATAAGAACATATTGATGGGTTCTTGCATTGAATGTCATTATATTGTATCGGTGTACCTAATTGTTGAAATTGTTGAAGGTTCTAACCTCAGAAAAATGTCGATGTACACGCCGCTTATCTTTTAAAAGGTTGATAGTTTTACAAATAAATAACTGTGGCGATATGTTAGAAGTGAGTCAAGTTCATAAAAAAAACCTTACGGCTGGTCATTATGTCATCAGTGAAGAAAACCGGCCACATCACGAATGGCGGCATGGCGGCGAGCAGAGGCATCCCTGATGTATGCTGCATTTGCTCGACAGCATCCTCAAAGGGAACCTGAATATCAGCAAGACATTCACCACAATGCAGTCAATTCTCAATTGTTTTCATATGAAGCAGAGTGGTGGGCAGGGCTGCTGTGTGCGTCTGTGAATGTTGTTGTAAAGAGAGTAGCCTGGAATAGCTAGCAGTCTGATCCAAAACTGTCATGTAGTATTAGGCCTAATGGAAGAGCAATGGCTACAGCAATAGACACACATGCACACGCACGCACACACAGAGGCACTCCAACATATGCACAGAGACAAGAACAGGTACACAATCATTTAGGTGTAGCCTATACAATATTCTCAAAACATTTGTAAAGCAATAAGTATACATGAATGTAAAAGTTGAGCATACTAAGAGGCCTGCTGGCGTTTACACAAACACGCACGCACACCCCTACACGCTGCAGTGAATCAGCAGAGCTGGCCAGAGGCTTTCATACAATAGAGTGAAGAAGAAAAAAATGAAACAAGATAAAAGCATTGAATGTCAGGCACATGTCACGCGTGTCTCTTCCTATTGCCATTTCTTCTTTGCACAACCTGGCTGATAGAGACAACACTTTACTTGACTTATTCATCACTTTCCTACAACCCAACGCTAAACCAAAAACATCGAGGCATTACATGAAGGTCACCATGAGTGAATTTTTAAAATGTCCGCTGGTGGTGTTGCAGACAAGTGCCGGGTGGCAACGGGCAGCAAGTCACAGCGACTTCACTTTATGCATCCTTGCGGGCACTTTTTGTAACCTCTAACAGGGCTAAATAAATATGTTTGGCTTATTAGCATGTTGAAATCAAGAATATTGAACAACATATTAGAAATAATGTAAAAGATTTTCAGGTTGCAGGGTTTCCCTCTTGTAGATCCAGTTCGACTGCAATTTACAGCAAGATTTCTTTCTTTTTTTTTTTTTTTTTATTATATATATATTTTTTTATTATTATTATTATTTTTAATCCAACATGGCATTCCCACTGTTTGTCTCCCCTGACCTGACGTGCCCTAAAGCTTCCTGTTCTTAAATTCCTTAATGTGCGCAGTTTTTGCAGGAGTCTGTCGGGGTCAATTCACAGAGACAGAGTTCAACGCATGTGACATATTTCGGTTGGTCCTCAATGACACACTGTCTCACTTTGGCTTGTTACCCGCTGACATACTGTCAGTTCGCAGAAGATCACCACAGCATTAAGTAACCTTTCGCTCCTTATTAATCATGTGGCATGTAGCAGTACTGATCCTGAATGTTTTTGGAGGGGCTAAAATACTTGTACCAGTAAGAGCTAGGGATGTAACGATATCCAAACATCACAATACGATAATTATCACGATATTGTGGGGAGGTTGGCGATATTTAAAAAAGAACACAATATTGTAAAAAAAAAAAAAAAAAAAAAAAAGTGCTCATACTAAAAACAAGCACAATATTGTGCTTTTGTACATAAAAGCAATGCATATAAACCACTTGCAATCTCTAATAACAATATTGAGGCACTTACTTGCTAATGCAAGCACACTTTGATCTCTTCACAAGCAAATTAGGTTCCCCTTCATATGACAATTAGCATAGATTTTAAACATAGAAGGTCAAACCATCCCTAATGAAAATTAAATTGCACTAATAAACTTGCCACTGGAGGGTGCTAGACCTGCACAAATGGAAATCAACGTTCCTTTTTTTTTTTTTTTTTTAACAAATGTGTTCCTTTTAAATATTGTGAACATGACGATGACGATATTGTGGCAGTTTTAATATCACAACATTGCCCTTATCGTTACATCCCTTTGCACTTTGTTGTGTATCCTTTCTCGTTGTGTAAGAGTTGCACAGTCTTGTGTGACAACAAGTAGTCTTGACTTTGTCTGTAGCTGCGAGGTCACACACACAAGCTCAGCACTCGTCCGGCGGGAAACGGGATTATACAGCCATGCTGAGGAATCTTCATCATCGGGATTTCCCTCAGCTTGCAGTCTTTGACCTGCTAGCTAATTAAAAGCATGGAGCAAAGACAAAAGCAGTTTACCTCGCTTCTTCCTCCTCCTCATTGTTCACCAAAGAGAAAATCCAGGATTAAGTTGAAGAATTGTTCTCTGCAGGCCAACACTTTGATCCATGAATGAGCATACTGTATGTGTGTTGGTTTCCAAGTATTCTGTGAATACAGGATATGTTTCCACCAAGCAGTACAATTCAGTTCAGCTCACCAAAGTACCGTTCGGAAGGTTCTCCTTCAACTCGGGAAGACAGTAGATGATATTTTGGGTCTGCTCTGGAATTGGATGATCTCGATTCTACTGCAGTCTTAGTCACTGAACATGGTGTTGTTTTCTCTGGCATGTGGCTTCTTTCCAATTTGAATCTTGCTGGTGGGCTATTTTTAGGTCCACCCTTATTTACTGATAAAACTGACAATAATAACTCACTTATTTAGTGCCTTTCAATAGATCCAAGAATACAGTAGATTAATGGTTGCTACACCAAAAAGAAGGTGCGGAAAATCTCTATAACATAAATCAATTATTTTAGTATACACTTTTTGACAATGCGATTAACAAAAAACTGGAAACAATTAAAAAAAAAAAAGATTCATTTTATTTTTATTGTTTGTTTGTTTTGTTGGTGCATTTATACATTGGCAAATATTCATAGTTAGCACTCAATTGGTCAGTTACTTCCTTAAAATTTTCAGGATTTGACATTGGTACCATTGGTACATTGGAAGTAGAGGCTATGATTTGTTTGGATTATTAAAGGTAAAGTCAACCCCCACTAGTCTAAACACGACATCCTGATTCATATTGTGATTGTGGAACGTGAATTACGTAGCAAAATCCACCCATTTGTATCCGTCCCAGGGAGCCATTTTGCTTGCGCTTGCTGTCGACTGAAAATGACATCACAGTTGACCAATCACGGCTCACCTGT
Source organism: Festucalex cinctus (assembly GCF_051991245.1). NCBI lineage: Eukaryota > Metazoa > Chordata > Actinopteri > Syngnathiformes > Syngnathidae > Festucalex > Festucalex cinctus. The sequence continues at coordinate 14,524,379 of NC_135416.1, forward strand.
TTTCTGGGTTTAGTCATGTGACTTTGCAAGCTGAGACGTGATTGGTCGTTACCTGAGCCCTGAGAAACTGTGATGTTATTTTCAGTCAACCGCAAGTGGCAAAATGGCCGCCCCCTGAGACGAAAAGGTGGATTTTGCCTCTTAACTCATATTTCCACAAATACAGTATTAATCAGAATACTATGTTTAGACTAGTGGAGCTGCATAGAAGATATTATTATTAACATTTTTGGGTGGAATTTCCCCTTTAAGCACACTAATTTCCTCCATAATAAGTACTGTAAAATAGAGTCTCTTAATTAAATGATGTTCAGGTTTGATTCCTGGTTCGTTATGGATGTCAGTAGTCTCTTCTGTGGAATTTTCCCCGAGACTGATATGATAATATGAAGAGCAGGTATTAGCTTTCCAATGACCTTTGAATATGAAAGAACAACAAACACTTTAGTTAACATCTGACTATAGCTTTATGCTTTCAAAAACTATACCATATTATCTTTTTTTTTTTTTTTTTTTTTTTGCACTTAATTTCTTAGTCATGCAAAAATAACCACCTCAGCCTTACTAAGCACAGGCAAGAAGTCTGCTGAAGCGGGTTCATCCTGAGTAGGTGTGATAGCGTGGAGTCTCTTTCCCACAACGTTTGCATTCCGGCAGGCAGCATTTGAGCGTGATGAGTTACAAAAACCTCATTTTCATGGTCTGCAGAGCGCAGACATTTAGGGAACGTTTGGTCAAGAGCTTTGCAAAAGTTGTTTACTTGTAGCACAAACTTGCAGTCCAGGCTCATCTGTTTTCTTATGCAGAGTTAAGTTTAATTCAATTTAGGAGAGGCAGTAAGTGATACAATTAAATGCTGTGTGCATGTTTTTATCCCCCCTACTCTTCTCTAGGAGACGATGACATTCAAATATGGTGGTCTGTGTGCATGCATGATTGTGTGCATGCTTGTCTTTGTGTGAGGGTTAACACACGGAAGTCACGCAACCCTCGGGAGTGCAGAGCTGGAAGTGCATTGGTCAACCTGTGAGCGTGCGCGTGCACGTGCACGTGTATTTTGGACTCCTGTGGGCGAGGAACAGGTCCGGTGGATCTAGACACGTTAAAAGTAGTAGCATTAGCAAACATTATTTACACACGTGCGTGTTCATGCATATATTGTGGATTAGTGTGTGTGCCTGTGTGTGTGTGTGCATGACTGGAGGGGATGTCCTTTAAATGTAAAGGTTGGATGTTACTCAGCAAGGATGTATGAGAGATCCTAAAAAAAACAAACATTTGTATGTGTGTTTTTTTTTTTTTCCTCACCATTCAGACTTTAGTCAAGTTCAACGATTCAACCTCGGTAGATGACCAGAATTACTGAGAATCTACGCAGACATATTTTCCCCGATACAAGTAACTCATGAATCACATTGTTTTAGTCATATTTCTTTTTTTGTTCCACAGATTATTGCATATCAGCCATATGGACGCTCTGTAGACTGGTGGGCATATGGAGTGCTTCTCTATGAAATGTTAGCTGGACAGGTGAGTGTCTTACACGCACCCGCACACTTGCTCAGTGGTTCCTTGACTTATAAGTTAAATTTGTTCCACGACCATGCTCTTAACTCAAAACACTTCTCTTGTGAAATGGATGGAAATGCAATTAATTTGTTTCTTACCCACAAAAAACACCAACAAAAATGCATGTATATTACTTACATATGTGAATAACAGCGGCACGGTAGTCGAGTGGTTAGCACGTCCGCTTCCCAGTTCTGAGGTCTCCGGTTCGAGTCCAGGCTCGGACCTTCCTGGGTGGAGTTTGCATGTTCTCCCCGTGCCCGCGTGGGTCTTCTCCGGGTACTCCGGTCTCCTCCCACATTCCAAAGACATGCATGGCAGGTTAATTGGGCGCTCCGAATTGTCCCTAGGTGTGCGTGTGAGTGTGGATGGTTGTTCGTCTCTGTGTGCCCTGCGATTGGTTGGCAACCAGTCCAGGGTGTCCCCCGCCTACTGCCCAGAGCCAGCTGAGATAGGCGCCAGCAGCCCCCGCGACCCTTGTGAGGAATAAGCGGTCAAGAAAATGGATGGATGGATGGATGTGAATAACAGTAAGTGGAAATTAAAGACTGAAACAGATCATGCTTCAACGCACATTGTGGCCCTTTTAGTGTGGGCACCTTGGCCACCAGGGGGAGCATAATGAAGACATTTATAATAATATCCATATCCAAGTGACTCAGTAAGATGCAGCAATATTAGTTAGGCGTGTGAGTATTGTTATATTGTTTGTCTATGTGTGTTTCTACACCTTTTGTGTTCAAATTTTGTTCACAACTCAAGACAAAATCGACAGCTCATATCTCAAGACTCTTGTTAGTCGGGTCACTCATAAGCGTCGATACCGCTGTATTGTTACACATTCTACCAAATCCACATTTGTTTTATTGACTGAACATAACTTTTTACCTGAGATGCCCCCAACCTTTGTGAGTGCGTGAGAAACCGGGTAAAGAGGTCATGACGCAGGCAGGCTATCTCTAGCAAGCCTAGTGGAGTGTAAACGACAAATAATTCATTTCCTGAACTGTCGAGACATCCACATTAGAGTTACTGATGATAAGCACCCAGCGAGGACGGCACATTGCTGGGTCATGCACTACCTTTGCTCAGAAAGGGCACATTTTTTACAACAACTTTTCTTATGTTTAGAAGGTATTAAAAAACCTGGAAAAAAAGTAACTTCAATTCAGGCACTTCAACATACTTCCTTGACACCGATTGCTACTTTCCTATTTGCTTTGTCGCCTTACGTTCTTGTGGCATCTTACATTCACAAAATCTCAAAAACGTTTTTTTCAATGAGTAGCTTAGGATAGATTCCACAAAAATATGACTGTAAATTCATGAACAGCAAACAGGGACTAGATGATGATTCACCGTCATTTGGCCGTCTCATGTTTGCATGTCAGGAAAAATAAAACAACCCAAAAAATCCCTAATTCTCCCCTCATGCTGCATGGCAGCAAGATGAGAAGTGCAATCATGTATTCATTCATCATGTAAAAATGGATGAAACGCCGACATCACGCTCCTTCTGTCCGCAGCCTCCATTTGACGGAGAGGATGAAGACGAATTGTTCCAGTCCATTATGGAGCACAACGTGTCCTACCCAAAGTCCTTGTCCAAAGAGGCCGTTTCCATCTGCAAAGGGGTGAGTGGAAGGTTCGATACCATCAATGACATGGTTCTGATTTTGCACTTTGCGTGGTCAAGCAAGCGGCGAATCCATCTGCTGCGCATAAAAAGTTAATGCGAGGCGGCTTCAGTCTTCTTCCCTTTGACATGCACCATCAGGCACAATGCTCTAACATTGTGTTTTCAAAAAACACTTCACTCTGTTGTCTTAAAAAAACCCCAAAAAAAACTAAACAAGTCTTATGTGAAACTCACGCAATCAGCAATTTCAAGTGCAGTTTGTGGAGGTCTTCACTGAAGCCAACATAATTTAAATTACATGTACGAGAAAGCCTGTTGTACATTTGTCATCTTTTAGTCCTGAAAGGAACAGATGCTCCGTGTTGTGTGCACAGTAATGAATAATTTTCACAGGTTGCATGGAACTGGCAAGATCAGTATTGATATTATGGAATCATGAATGCATTATTCATCGCAGGGTTTATGTAGACAACAGTGTGTGCAAGTGGGACGAGTGGCTCTCTAGGGGGGAACAGCACAGTACAGTGGGTGAAAGTAAGTCATGCGCACAATATACTGGAACATCGTGTCTCGGTTAATCTCAACAACATCAAATTGTGATGGAAGACGCAATATAAATGTTGATTTCATTATAATTTAAATTGCAGATATGCAAGTACAAATTAAACATAGCCAACTGACTCCTGTGACAGTGAAGAAGTATTCAGATTGAAATTGAATTGGATCGAAGACATTTCAGTATGTTTAATTTTGGTAGAGAAGATTGTGTATTTCAAATACTAAAGAAGAAATCTAAATGGAAATAATAATGTCCTAATTTTATTTGAAAAGAGTTAGGGTTATTAAAGTTACATTATACAATTGCATATACAGTGTATTTTTTGTTAGAACCTCCTGACTACCAGGAAATAAAAATATTGTCCAATCATGTTTATTTTTTATATTCCCCAATCTTTGTGAACTAACTGGAATACTGCAAAAGAAATTTTTGAAAAAAAAGTTTTTATTTTTAAGCTATGACATGTCCACTACAGAGGACATTTTTTTAAACTTAAATGCTAGGCTCAGATACAGTTAAAATAATTCAAACAATACTTTAAGAGTCTTATATAAAACATGCTGACAACATTTAAAGGCTAAAGTTGTTCAATAAAAAGTGTTATACACTTACTTTTCCTCTTCCCTAATAAGTGCTTGCACTGAGGGAAGCCATTTTCTTTTATGACGCAATCAAAGGTAGCAAAGCCCCACCCCTACACATTTGGTATTAGTGGAAAGCTATGAATGTCCTCTATAAAGCACAAAAAGAGTTAATTCAATCGTATGCATTGGGTGGGAGATATTCAGTTTTAAAAAGGTCCACTACAGAGGACAAATTTGAATTGCTGGTAGTCAGGAGGATAATACAGTATTATGAGAATTATTTAAAATGAGCTCACAAGACCTGCCATTTGATTTTATAAGTGGTTTCAGTATTCTTTTCTCAGCAGCAAACAGTGTTGATGTGCCAAAACACTGAATATATGTTCATGTTGTTGATTGATGACTTTATGAAGTTCGTGGACTATTTTTGACATTCTTTTATTATAACGTTTATTTAGAGTATTATACATTATTCCATGTATTTTTGAATGTCTGTAGGTATGTACAATGGTTCAAAAGAGCGTACATTGTATATGAAAGCACATTGTTTTTATCTTAGTAGCAGGCAAAATCGCTGAGCTGTGGAATGAATGGATGTGCCGCTCTCATTTTTCTTTCTTTGTTTGTGCGTGTTCTTGTGAGCAGGTGGTTAAAAATTGTGTTCCCGAGCATAATGCATTCTTGGATATAATACACCCCCACAAAATAGCCCTTCAAAATCTGATTTTCCTTTGTACTCATTCATGTATCATGCGCTCCCCCAATTTGCTGGTGTCTATGCTAAGAAAAATGAGCTATTATCTACATAGTAATTTCATAGTTTGTGATGTCTCGTGTCCAGAATCTTATTTTTTTGTGCAAAGAGAAGCTCTCTTACCTTGCCAACAGTTTCGGCTGTCAACAATTGAGCCCACAGTTATAAAAATACTGGTAGTAGTACTTAGATACAACATGTCCCTTTTGAGTAGCATGCTTACGGTCATGCTTAAAAAAGAAGTCTAAGTCGTCAGCATATTTCATAAATGAGGATACCAATTGTGTAGATTTTAAACATAGAAGGGCCAAAACATGCCTTGTGAAAATGTAACTATTCCAAAAAAAAAAAAAATAGCCACCAGAGAGCGATAAAACTGCACAAATGGAAATTAACGTGACTTTTTTTTTTTTTTAACAGATGTTCTGCTTTTAATATTGCGATATGACGCCAACGATATTGTGGCAGTTTCAGTATCGCAATATCACGATATTGCCATTATCATTACATCCCTTTTACCGGCACTGGTCGACCTCCATTTTGCTTCTATTTCAAAACTATTCTTCCTTCAAGAAGTAATCGCAGTTGTTTAATTGATGTGCTGGTTCTCATACACTTAAAATAAATAAATAATGATGTGATCTAATGCATTGTATTTTTTTCATTTTTAATAACGTCACTCCACAAAAAATTGATTTTCGTCAGGCCCCAGTTTGAGAATCCCTTATTTAAACAAAACCGCTATGAAAAACAAACAAACAAACAAACTGTGACATAATGCATGCGACATATGCATGCTACATAAAATTATTGTTCTATTATTGTTCTATTCAGCTGCACTTAAGTACAAATATTATCACAATCATACTGACATTTCATACATACTAACTTGCATGTCATCATGAACGAGCCCTTTACACTTACAGCTGTTCTCATTTTTATTGTAGATGTTTTTTGCTGTTGTAGTTGCTGCTCATATTCCTATCGGTACTTTTTAATTTGTTTTCTTAAAAAAAATAAAAATAAATTAAAAAAGTCCTTGTGTCAACTGCGGTGTGATTAAAAGTGGCAGCAGTTCTCTAAAGGCAAAACAAGAAACAAGCAGAAGAAGGACCAAATAAAAAAATCACAATTATGCCACTTATTTTCCCTTCTGTGTTGTCATATACTGACCTAGAAAAGCAATGGAATCACATTCAGGAACAGATCAGTGAAAGAATACTGGAGAGGGGGTCAGAAACACATTGCGGTACTCCTTTTGAGTGGAAGTGTGATGTAAGATTACCAATGTGATTCATATCCACGGAATTTGTTGTGTACATTGAACAGCTAATGACCAAGCATCCGTCCAAGCGTCTGGGCTGCGGCCTTGAAGGAGACCGAGATGTCAGAGAACACGCCTTCTTCAGACGGATTGACTGGGAACGCCTTGAGAACAAGGAAATACAGCCGCCGTTCAAGCCTAAACTGGTAAGTTCTGTGCACATACACTTTATATAGTAGGAAGAGAAGTCTTCACTGAGTGGTGGCCATGGATGGATGCAACGATCTTACTTGTAGATCCATGGATGGAAGGATGAATGGATTGGTTGGTATGTGGATAGATAGAGTGGAGTTAGGATGTATTGATGATTGGTTATATAATGGATGGACTGCTGGTTAGATGACTTTGTGGGTGTTTAGTTGGATGAATGGCTGGTGGCTGGTTAAAGATTGGTGGATCTATGCACTGTTGAATATGTGGTTGGTTGGGTAGAAGATGAAGGCTATGGTGGTCTGATCTGTCCCTAACAGAAGCTGGCTAGTCGGAACGTGGTATGTCCCCTCTCTAGCTTGAGATGGTGCTCTTATCTCCAAAACAAAATAACATTGAGGATACAAGTGGCATAAAGGAGTTTCCACCACAGAATAGGATGGATGGATGGATGGATGGATGGATGGATGAAAATTTCATCTTGATCATATTTCATAGAATATGCAAAGGAAATGTTTCCATTTATTCACATTTCCATTTTCAACTCAAGTAACACTTTCTAAACAAGGTTGTTAATAATAACATTATTCCATACTATTGGCTAAGAACATAATTGGAACTTTTCCCCTGTGCGAGGTCATTTGCAGCCATTTAGGGAGCTCATGAATACGAGAACAAATCATTATAGTCCATCAAATCCAACACTAAACAGCTTTATTGCTACTGTAGATATATGGCACTTACCAGGCAATGAACTACAGGCATTATTGGCATTTTCAGCATGAGGAACGTTATTATCATATTGTTTGCAGTCATGACCTCATGCCGAGTCTGCGGTAACTAACCGAGCCCTGCGAGTCCTATCAATCCAATGGCAATGGAGAAAAACAGCAAGTAGAAAAGTAGTAACAGTAAATATGGCTTAAACCTCATCATCATCATCATCCTTCTCATGGCTACGATCATACTCAGCTATCATCCTCTAGACAATAGTACTTGGACACTGCCAAAGTTCTTCCTATACTTAAAATGTTGATTAGTCCGCTTACTTCAACTTGGTGGATCTTCTTGTCCTGCTGACCTTTCAGGCAACGATGTCACAGTTAACCCCTTGATGCTGGCTGAAACATCTAGTTAGGTGTTAGGATGGTATATTGCATATTTTTACAAAATTGTTGGCCAAACTCCAAACTTTTTGACCATTTGAACTTCATGTTCACACTGTCAAGTGATTGAAGTACTGTATAATATTCCTTCAACACTGCTGTGCTGTGAGACTGTCAAAACAGCTACAGTGGACAGGGTAAACTGTATATTGCATGTGCTCCATAAATAATTCCATATCTTCTTATCCCAACCTGTCAACTTAAACATAAAACGTGGAGGACACTGAACTAGTCATGTGCAGACGTGTGTTTGTTCCACATTTGAATCCAGTATTTCTTTTTTTTTTCTTTCAACTCTCAAGGGCTCCTGTTCCTCTAATAAGGTGAATCCCGGCCTCACTGTCCCTGTAGCCTCCTGCTGCTTCATGGATGCACTTTGTGTGATGCAAACGTTGTGTGTGTGTGTGTGTAACTTTCAATTTAGTAGATTGTACATCGGAAGAATGTGAAGGCTGTGGAAATGGAGACAAGCTGGGGATGCATGTCCAGTGTTTATTTCAAAGAATAAAAGCGTATGGCGTTTGTGCTTGTCTACTTTTGTACTGGTCCAGTTGTAAGTTGAAGGGAAGCCAATGCGTGCATGTTGATATTGCCGTAGCACAGTGAATGATTGCATGGCTATACTGTAGATGTGGGGAAAGATAAGAAATGGTCGTGCTAGGGTGAATGTCATGATCTGATATGTACCATAATGGTGTATCATGTCCATCTCAGCCAGCTATGTAATACGGTATGGTGGAGTCCATTACCAGCAAATAGCTGTCGTTACACTCCCTTCACACTCGGCTACATCCAACCCTTTCTCCCCAACCCATTGTCATCTCTTCCCTCTTTTTATGCACATCCATCCTCGCTCAATCTCCGTTCATCCGCCCGCGACAGCCGCGCAATTGCAATCAATATCCCCGCTGCATCCAGCTGAGAGGTTCGAACCTGTGGCTAAAAACTGTGAGGCGTTCTCATTAAGTGTTCATCCATCACGGGAGGTCGTTACCGAGGCAACGCCAACAACATTCATTTGCGAGAAACGCCCACTTATGGATGGCCGACATGCTTTATGGCTTTAAGGAGGAAACTGGGGCAAGTGCAGAAGATGTTGATTGATCGTTGTGTGAGCTGGGAATGAATCGAGGATGAGGAAGGAAGAGTGGGAGGTCTGTGTCATTGCACAGACATCCTCCACGGCATAACAAATGGGGTGTATGGCCACTCACATGAATTATGATACATTCACTCGCGACTCACTGCAGTTGTAAGACAAGGAAGGGTACACACTCGAAAGATGACATTGACGCGGTGCCTATTTTGGCCTGCATTTAATGCAATTAATAGGATTTATGTACAATCTGGTGACTGGATCTGTGTTTGCCTCAACTCTGCATCTGGAGAAACTCATTTACTATTTAATCATAAGTACTATTGCATATTACACGTCTCCTATTAAGCAGTAGAACCATGATTAAACCAGGGTTCCCCCCAGGCTTTATAGGCCTGGCGGGCTGCCAGTTTTTTCTTGTCCCATTCCAAAGGCTAAAGCCCATGAATAGTAATTGCGCGTGCACTTCTTTCCCCCGTCGATTGATGACATCATGGTTCACATTTCTTAATTTACCAAATATGCTATATGTTGTGGGCGGCACGGTGAGTGACTGGTTAGCACGTCCGCCTCGCAGTTCTTAGGACTCGGGTTCGAGTCCAGGCTCCTGGGTGGAGTTTGCATGTTCTCCCTGTGCCTGCGTGGGTCTTCTCCGGGTACTCCGGTCTCCTTCCACATTCCAAAGACATGCATGGCAGGTTAATTGGGCGCTCCAAATTGTCCCTAAGTGTGCTTATGAGTGTGAGTGGTTGTTCGTCTCTGTGTGCCCTGCGATTGGCTGGCAACCAGTTCATGGTGTACCCCGCCTACTGCCCGAAGCCAGCTGAGATAGGCTCCAGCACCCCCCTCGTCCCTTGTGAAGAGCAAGCGGTTCAGAAAATGGATGGATAGAAAATGATTCCGACATAATTGAATCGCAAAGTAGTGAGGGACCACTGTAATTTAAAAAGACTGAGAAATCTTCTAGAGCAAATAAATTATTTTCAATTTTCAGTCCTTCGACTCCACCGTGAATGAACTGACTCATATAGATAGTACAATGAATGCAAAGGAGCGGTTTAAGCTACTACTTCTACTCTTGTGTATACTGTATTTTTTTTTCCCTCTTAGTCACAGCTTTCAAGTACTGTCTTATCAGCAGCCCATGTGATTGGTATCTGCAGCTGGTCAGAAGTCGAGCATCTTTCCAACGCACTCAACATGATGGAGTGATTGATTTTTCTCACAGTGCTAATCAGTGAATTCTTTGCAAGGGCCCCACACTGTCTCCTAGTATTTGAGGAGCAGTACATTTCCTTGCATTCTATTGTTCATTTCTTAGTGGTATGTTAATATTGTGTCTATGTATTCTGCAGTCCATAGTAGAGTAGGAGTGCATCCAAAACGTTTAAGCAGTTCATTAATCACATCTATAAGCAAAAAATGATTTCATTTACAAATAAGCTAAACTCCACATACATTGTTTATCTTGGTGAAACATGCTGAGTTAAAATGTCCCAACTGTTAATAAGCAATTGGATTCTGCGGTGAACGGCCGAGGGCTTCTCACTGAGAGCGACGTAGCTAGCGCGTGTGAGAGCGAGCGTGTTGGCACAACTCTTAATGGAGGCGAGCCGACGGTTATCATCCTAAGTAGCTGACTTATTTTAATATGCTTGAGTGCAGAGGCGTGCATGGATGTGTACATGCAGAGGGAGAGAGGCAAAGAGATTTAAGATGAAAGAAAGTAGGTCAAAATCCCATGTAGGACACTTTGTGACCGACGATGTATCAACAGCTTGGGTCATCAAGCCGCAAGATTTGGCTGAATCACACCAAAAGAATGAGGCTTGAATGCATTAAAGAAATAGATTTCGAGCAGCAAAGGCATTGTGCTTCATTTCCCCATCAGAACATGTTCTGTCATCTCTTTTTCTCCTTTTCTTCGAGCTTCAAGTCACTAAAAACAGACCCCACGTAATTATGTGAATATATAACAGCTGGGCCAAACAAATTATGCTAATGATTTGCTTTGGTATCCACTGATGGGACAAGCTGGAAGTTGGCCATCAAATATCCAACCTGTCCAACTGAATATAGTACAGCGAGGTCACTAGAGGTCAAAGTGAAAAATGTGCTGCCTCTGTTGAGCAAGTGTATTCTGTGATGGATCAAAGACGACAGCTGAAGGACGCTAGCGTTGCCCGTCAGTATCTCCTGAGCGCACGTAAACACACACCAACACAAATGTTTGTCCTTTATGACTTGGAGGGAACGTTACCTGTCAGTAAAAATATCACAGGGCGACGTTAGAACAGGGTTGACACACAAACACACGTTTGTGCTTCTTTGTATGAACAGTTTGTTTTTGTCAGTTAAAAAGAATGACAGGAAACCAAAAGTGCAAAAGTCTTCTGCACACACTTTGACACATGCATACATAGTTGATGCTAGCATAAACACAAATGCCGTGAAGCAATGTAGGTCAGTCAGTGGCAGCCCGTTCGTCACTAGTTAGTCATGAGTTTGAAACCTGCTCACAGCTGCCAGTCCAAACGTTGTAAGCGATCATGACAAAGGGATGTCTCATCTGCATACAGTAATCATTCTTCTGTTTATATGTAACCTCCAGCAAGGCTCAATAGTATTGACAGACTATGAAAGTTCAAGTTGATTCAGCCTTGTGGTAACAAAATATCAATGTCATAGCAAAAATCGATTCACCAGCTGTGCTCGTTCTATCCACTTTGGATGACTAGTGTTTGCAGTTGCTGTAGTTAATTCTTGAGTCTTCTTCACTTGACAGATGCATAATGTGAGGAGATGATGGTGGGGGTTGAATGAGAAGTCATGAGCAGCCAAGAGGCTTCTGCTCCTAGCAGTGTGAGTTGAGGCTAAAATGTGGCGGAACAAAGTTAGAAGTAGGCCTACTTGGCCAAGCACACGTGATGAATCTCTCTTGACCTAAATAAGCGGCTCTGTCTGAACAAGTCTCAGATCTTAATTAATCGCAAAAGGGAGGAAAACACTGTCAGACACTTAAGGGCAGACAGGGACATCCCACAAGCAAGTTGAACTTAAAATTTAGACCACCAATTAGGTCAGGAGACACGTCCTCATCGACTGTTATTTACATATTTCTTCATTATTGTCTTGGTGTAGTTTACTTTTTGTATCGACCATTTTTAAAACCAGCACATTTGGAATCTTGTGGTTGAAAGTATGAAATGACAAAATTATGAAACTTTTTTTTTTAATCAAGTCAAGTGTATTCAACTTGAGAGGCTCCACCATGAATTATGTATGACTACTACGGTTAATTTACACACACTATACAGAATACACCATGCACTGATCCCTTTATGAAATATCGTGATATCTAGCCGTTAAATACAGAATGTTCACAGCTTTTATTTGAGAGCCACCGACACATGAAGCAATTGTTGTTTTTCAAAGTAATTAATTACCTGCTACTGTGGAATAAACCATTTGTGAGTATAAGTATGTGTATGCATGTAAATTGACTAAGATGATCAAGAAAGCACAGATCAGGCCAATGTTTTTGGCAACCATCTTAATTTTGGTGTTTTAGTTTTTTGAACAAAAACGAGAGAAAATTCTAATTGATTTTAGTCTAGTTTTAGTTAAATAATTTTATAACTAAGATTAATTACTTATATTTAATCATTTATAACCAATTTAAAAAGCTTGTAGGGCAAAGCAACAAAAATGTAGGCACAAATCCTGTCTCAAGCTAAGCTAGCAGCACAGCTAATGTTAGCATTAGCGCTTAGAAGTCTAAACTTCACCAACAAAGATATTACAAATGTATTAACGTATTTTCATTGAATTTTTTATATGATGGGTAATGCACATCCTTATTCGAACAGACGTCTACTGCTATAACCATGCTTATTTACTTGATATATCATGTGTATACTGTAATTCTTTTGCATGATAATTAATTCTAGCTGTTGGTCACATGTGTGCATATACAAAGCAAAACCTCACATTGAAAGAACCTTGTTTGTTTGAAAGTGTCCTGCAGCTGTGCCAACGCTGATTTGCTCTTGTGAACGCTCTACTGCCATTGAGATGAATGAGATTTGGAGCATGTAATGTGATGTTAATAGTCTGTCAAGTGTGTTATTTTCCATTTTTATGTATCACTGGACACGGAATATTCAGACGAAGGGACCCACTTCAATTTGGTACATTTTGTGCAGGTTTGAGTGGGAAATGGTTACATGCTTCTTGCAATGTGCTTACCGTCTAATTCAGGGGTCACCAACCTTTTTGAAAGCGAGAGCTACTTTTGGGTACTGATTCATGCAAAGGGCTAATATACACTTCCGAAATTGCAATTTTATATATTTTTTTGTAAAATAATAATTTAAAAAAAACATCCAGGTTCCAAACTTTCTTTTCAATTCTCTTCTCTTAAGTGCATCTCTTCTGTGTGTGTATTTTTTATTGTCAATGCAGTGCGGCAAAGGAGCCGAGAACTTCGACAAGTTCTTCACGCGCACGCAGCCTCAGCTGACACCTCCCGACGAGCTGGTGATCGCCAACATCGACCAGGCCGAGTTTGCGGGCTTCTCCTTCATAAACCCGCAGTTTGTGCACCCGTCGCTCAACAGCAGAGCGTGAGAAGGAAGGCCAAACCACCGTCAAGGATCTCCTCAACTCACTGTCACCTACTACAACTAAGCAACAGCCTAACATACGACCACCACTTGACATTTAATTACAAAACTTGATGTATCATTTCTAATCACGAGCAGGATTGTAGGGCATGCTTATTTGTTTTCTATATTTTACAATCTAGATTAGTTTTATTTTAGACTTTGCCGCCACAAGAAATTCTTTTGGTTTACTAATGAGCATGTATTGTGCACAATGATGTCTTTTTTTTTTTTTTTAATTGAACGTTTACTCCAAAACTGGACGCACTGAGACAAAACGGTGTTCATCAATGCCAGTATATGATGTAAGTAAAGGACAACTTTGTATTATAGAAGCAAGATCATTTCAAAGGAGTAGATGCATGTACTGTATGACTTATTGAAGAAGCATTCTTGTCCACACGTTGCATCTAGTTGGTGGCTTAAAGTTGAGTTTTTAACAAATAAGAAGAATAGCCTGATGGAACAGGCCTTGGGAAGTAATGCTATTTGTAGCTAGCCAAATATGAAGGAGAGGCGGTGCAGGCATTGGGGGGGGGAAAAAGTACCTTGTGAGTCAATGTTCCTGCATCATGTTTACAGCTTACTGCCTGTTTAATTAATTTATTTATGTCTGTAAGGTTTGAGTGTCATTTGATTCGTAATTGTCTCAATTGCCAGTGGTAGCAAAAAGGAAGTCAGTTTTTAATACAAGATGCATTTGTTCCAAATTACAAAGCCCCACTGAACTTAGATTCACTTCATTTCTCCACAAAGCGTACAATCCTTTTATAATTATTGGAATGCATTTATGAACAGTTTGATTTTAAATCACAGGATATATTGATCATTTGTATATACCCTCAAAAATCATTATTAGAAGTTTCTAGTGTCTTCAGTCATTCGTAAGTATGAAGCCTGCTAACAAAAGTCAACAAAACTATAGAAAATACCATCAGTGTCATTTATACATACGAGATCTTAGCTTTCCTGGATAAAGCAGTAATAATTAAAGAGGAAGTCAACTCTTGACAATAATATGTTCTATGCAGCCCCACTAGTCTAAATATGGAATTCTGGTTAATATTGCATTAGTGGAATTGGAATATGAGTTAAGCAAGCAAAATCCAGCAGTTTTTATCAACATCAAAAGGTGGCCATTTTGCCACTTGATGTCGAGTGAAAATGACCAATCACAACTCGGCTTCAGAAAACAGGCGAGCTCTGATTGGTCGTTGCCTGAGCCACTGTGATGTCATCTTCAGTTGACAGCAAGTGGAAAAATGGCCGCCTTCTGATATTAATAAAAACTGCTGGATTTTGCTGCATAACTCATATTCCACAAATGTAATATTAATCAGAATATCATGTTTAGACTAGTGAGGTCACATATAACAAATTGTAAAGAAATGTTTAAGGTTGACTTCCACTTTAAGATGCAGTGTTTTTATTTTTATTTTTTAATGCACCCTTGTTGTCTGTATGTTTGTCTGTTTTTTTCCAAAACTATGAATATTTGTATTGCCCTTATCTTAGAAATTAGAATGCAATCAGTATATAACTCCTTTGTAAATAATAATCATGAGCTATTTTAAAAGTCTAGCAATTTTTTTATACCAACTAATTGTGCGTTTCTTACATTGTTGAGAGAGAAGAAACTGCAGTTCAGCCGTGTCACTTTTTTTTTTTTTTTTTTTTTTTAACAAGAGCCGATGTAACATTGCAAGTTGCTCAAGTTGCTTGATTGGATGAGCGCCATTTATTGTTTGATTTTGAAGTTGTGTTGGACGAGTAAGCACGTGGTAGCATCGTTCATGCATGGGAGTCATTAAACGCAGCATGCCACTTAAATGTAATACTTGATTCTACCAGAAAGTCCCCTCAAAATCCAAGCCCGTTTTAAAGACTTGCTACAATTTGAATCAGCTAGAGTTGACCATGATATTTATAAGGTAAAATAAACCCATTCATATTTGCTTATTTTAAATATTTTGAGTGTAGGTTTTGCATATTTGCGTGTTCTCAATTTGCTACTAGTCATTTATGAGACCCCGTATAGGTAACAAGCTCATGATTTTGTGGCTTTATTATTGTTACCAAATCCACCTACGAGATTTGGTCACGTGATTCTTGCTTGTTATGCCGCTACAGACCAGTGGGACCACTCACTCGCTCATGTCTCATTAATGGGGATTATAATCTTAAATGTGTTTATGTGCTTTTCTTACTTTTGCTTTTTGTGGCTATCGTCAACTATCTCTCCAATTTCTTCAACCAATGTGAGAATGTTCTCAAACAATTTTCTTTTTCTGCAATATGTGATGTGATATTCAGCATATAGAAAATCGTCTTTCCCGTGCCAAACAAATATGTTGTTTTTGTGTTTAGCTCTCCTGCCATAAAGTTCACCTGCTGCTGGCCACATGACACCCAAGCATTGTTTCCTAATGAGCTAACTATAAAAACAGCAGTCTTCTTTTCTTTCCTCTACAACCTTGTGCAGTTTGAATGCAATCATCATCACATGGCATTCTGGAGTGGTCGTGTTGGTAAATACTTGTAGAAAAGGAAGCTGCTGATATGTGATAAACGTGTCAAAAACAATATTTTGCATAGTTAAATATCATTTGCAGGACCCTTCTTTTGCTTCTCATGACTTTCATGCATCTTCTCCCTTTTCATTATCTAGTTCATCAATCACCTCATCGACAGCTTTTTATGAGTCTTTTGATTTCTTGAATTCACACAAACAGCATTTAAAATTGTCAACAAGTTCGATTTTCCTCAAAGAACTTATTTTGGTGTTTTACCTTGTTTACATTTGAGTCATTTTTTTTTCTCAATTGAATGAATTATGGCCAGCTTCTAATGAAGTCATCTTAGTTGTAATGTATGACTGAGTGGTTTGTTTTCTTTCTTCTACGTCTGCTCCTTTCCTGTAGCTACGTTATAAGGCTTTAGATGAAACCTGTTGTCTCTTCATAGAAGTTAGTTTTAAGAGAGGCGAAGGACGTGTCATCTTTTCGAACGAGGGCAGAAATGTCGTATTGCCAAACTCATCCCACAATCTCTTATACTGTCCTTGTACATAAAGCACTTCCAGTAGGTGCCCACGTAGACAATAAATGAAGGATTAACTTGTATTTTGCAAATGTTTGGTCTCCTTCCTTGTCAGCCTGAAACCTTTAAAATGACTGAGCAACCTACCTTGTAACTGATTGTGTCATTTGTACCTAATGTATGATAATGCAAATAAAAAAAGGAAAATGAGGTTCATACTTTGGCAGTGTAGTTTTTATTCCAGCAGTTTTTTAAGTGTGTGAGGTGATTAAACAAAATATTCAACATCACAACAAGACCAGCAATGTTCGATGATTTGGAACCAATATGTTTTTATCTGAGATTTCAAATGAGCCACATTATTTAGTTTCTTTGATTGAATCCACTGCGGGATAGCGCTGCTATGAAATGAGATAATTATGACCCATTAATTTTTATTTTTATGAAACACAATAGAAAGCAGCAGCCAATAGAAAAGCACCTTCAGATGACATCGCTCCTATGGTGTGTTTTTTTTAAAATATTGCGCACAAGTAATACACCATCCATCCATCTATTTTCTTGACCGCTTATTCCTCATAAGGGTCGCGGGGGGTGCTGGCGCCTATCTCAGCTGGCTCTGGGCAGTAGGCGGGGGACACCCTGGACTGGTTGCCAGCCAATCGCAGGGCACACAGAGACGAACAACCATCCACACTCACAAGCACACCTAGGGACAATTGCCATGCATGTCTTTGGAATGTGGGGGGAGACCGGAGTACCCGGAGAAGACCCACGCGGGCACGGGGAGAACATGCAAACTCCACCCAGGAAGGTCCGAGCCTGGACTCGAACCCGAGTCCTCAGAACTGGGAGGCGGACGTGCTAACCAGTCTTCCACCGTGCCGCCCACAAGTAATAGACATTGAAAAAAATAAATAACTAATACTAATACTGAAACTAAGCATTTACTAAAGAACTAAAACTAACAAAAACGAACTAAAATTAAAAATTCCTAAACTATAATAACCCTACTGCCATATTACAAATAAAATGGTGTATATACTGTAGCATTTTTCTAAATATGCAAAAACATAAATACATTATTTGTACAATTTTTAGGACTGAACAAAATTCTCATCATAACATTATGTGGCCCTTGCGTCCTTCTGATTTTCTGTATGCGGCCCTCAAATGAAAGCGTTTGGACATCCCTGGTCTAAAGTCGGAAACTTGCAAACCCTTTTAATAGCGAATAAACTGGTGTCTGTGTTTATGTTATGATCATTGTGTACATGCACCAGCAGTTAGTTATATGGCTAATTGAATGCATGCATTGGCCCATGCAATGTTTCACTACAAGACATTAGTGTTCGTCTCATAACACAAACACTAAAAATGCTAATGAGTTTTCAACAAATGTCTCAGACCTTTAATTCCTCCTGTAGCCAACATGTATAATATCCGCATTTGAATGTGCGTGCGTGTCCGTGTTTCTTGCCTATAAAACCAAGCATTGAAGTCAGACTTTTTCAAATAATGACTTTCAACCTTGACCTCTTTTCCGCGTTGCCCTCCTCTCAATAGTGTTATAGTTCTCACTGCAACATATTTCTATATAGAATCTTCAAAGGTCATCAGCACAATCGAATGACTGACAATAATTGCTCGCGTAGCTTGAGTGGGCTAGAAGACAACATGAGATGGTACATTTAACTCCTTTTTATTATGAACTTTAGTTAGAGTGTGGTGTTCTATTTTATTCATTTTATTATGCCACAATATTATCAGAAAATTGTTCAGTTTATCTTAAAAATAAATTGAAATTTTGGAAATGAAAAATAACAGCCACCAGGTTGTATTTTCATTTCTAATTCGCTACAAAGTTAATCATTGCATTTAAAAAAAAAAAAAAAAAAGAAAAAGAAAGAAAAATACATCAATTTTGTGTCCATACATACATTCATTTCACAAGTGTTAGGGTTACATGTACACTCCCACAGCGGCGCACAACACCCTCTTCTGTCTGTGCTAGTCTAACAAAAATCCCAAAAGAAAGAAAACTGTACCCACAGCTGCTGATTGCACAAGAGGATGCACAAGAGGTGCCACAACTGCCCCACATTTCTGAGGTTGGGGGTTTGAATCTGGATGCTGGATTTTCTGCGGTGAACTGGATGTTCTCTACAGGTACCCTGATTTTCTCCCACCTTCAAAATCATTTTAAATTGGCATAAATTTCCACAGCCATCTGAATATCTTGACCACCTCAATTGACACCATACAAACAATGAAGTGGAATTGAAAGAAGAGGGTGCACCATGCCTGGCAATATATTCCTTACCAAAAAATAAAATAAAAATACAAACATACACAAAAGTTGTGGATGTGAAAAAAAATAAATAAATAAATAAACATTAAAGGCATCACCCAAACGATTGGCTGATGTTTTCCATTTCCATTCTATATCTTCAAATATTTATTTATTTATTTTTCTGACGGGCACTTAGTTCCATTTCGCTACTGCATTTTTATGTTGGTCAGGAAATTTTGAAGGGCACAACAATGGCCGACATGTAATCCAAGCAATAAAGTTCCCTTAATCCCACATGATGTTTTTCATCCCTATCCAATCATATTTAATCCACACAGTTGACATGTTATAAATTAGCTTTATTTCGATCAAGACAGAGATTCTCTTCAAAACAACGTTTCATTCATGTGTTTCATTGGCTGCAACTTCATGCGCATCCAAAACATTAACTCTGCATGCCTGTTTATGAAAAAAAAAAATAAAAAAAAAAATAAAATAAAAAATAAAAAACGCTCTCAATGCGATTCAATACAGTTCTGTAAAAAATAAACATGTGACTATGACTGCCTAGGGCATGTTGAGAAAGTTCATATTTCATGTTAATTTCTGCCCGCGGGAATCCAGATGGTGTAGACTTTGATATTTGGCTGTCATGGAAAAAGGCCAAATTAAAGATGAATTAGAAAGGAGTGCTACAAAATGGCAAGTGTGTGAGTCGTCACTGTGAGGGCATCGAAAGTTCCTCTGAGGCGTGACATGCTCTTCAAGCATCCATCTTTCATCTTATTGATGAACACAATGTGTTCGTCATGTCCAGATGCTGTTCAAAGAAGGCCCATATGTTCGGAGACGCTGTGTTCCGAATCACAGGTTAAGTTTGATTCCACGTGACAACATGCTGCAATGTAGTCTTGTTTGTGAATAATTAGCTAGGCTTGATTTATATTTATACTGCATTATTTAATCCCCCTTGTTATTTAATAGGTCACAGTAGCACAGGTGAAGCACCACAGGTTTGCAGTGATACTGTTTGAATTCCAGCAAAATGTTGTACCTGTTACATGAGGAATGTAGTGATGCCAATTGCCAATCACAAAAAGCATCATTCTACATCATTAGCTAACTGGTTAGCTAATTAGTTAAACAGAAAAAATGACCTAGTTTAGGTAGGATCATACCAGCGCATGCTTTCTAATTTGCAACAAATCTCTTTAGAATAGAAAATTTGATTCTTGCAGTAAATGTTTACGATATTCATTATTTTTTTCATACCACAGTAACCAAACATTTTGTACACTTGGGAATTGTGACTTTCTCACAAGTTTCTGAGGTTTTTTTTTTTCTCTTGCAAATCTGCTCGTTTATTTCTCGTAAATTTGTGAGTTTTTTTCCCTCGCAAAATTGCCACTTATAAATGTCACAAAACTGCAAGTTTTTTGTGAGGTTTTTTTCTCGCAAACTTGCCACTTTATAATGTCACAAATCTGTGATTTATTTTCTCGTATATTTGTGAGTTTTTTTTTTCTTCTGAATATTACCCCTATCTCTGTTTTTTCTTCTTCTTTTATGTGGCCCTAATGTTAACCTGAAAAGCAGATTTATTTATTTATTATTATTATTATTATTATTATTATTATTTATTTATTTTTTTATTTTTTATTTTTTTATTTGGGGCACTGGGCGGTAGCCACTGTCGCACACAAGCACTGGGAGAACATGAAAACTCTACACACTACAGACCAGATTTGTGTTGCCTGTATTTTAAATCATTTTTCTACTTATTTCTAGATTGGAAGTGCAATTTGACTTTAGTGTTGTTAGCTATTTTTAAACTAATTGTACATGTCACGTTTGTTGAAAATTATATTTGCACATAATACTGAATGTCGTTCTTTTTTGTTTGTTATCTTTTTTTGTATATGCAATCAATCGATGGTTATAGAAACCCCCCTGATGTAAATAAAGGATTGGCCAATGATTAATTCTTGAATGAATGATAATCCGCACGACTCCATCAGATTCCAAGCCAAATGTCATTTCCAAATGCACTCGCCGTTAGGCGGCGCGATGAGTCGGCTAGCACGTGTCACGCGCGCTCTCGTTTGCGGAGCAAGTAGGCGTGCACGAGCCTGAGGTGCTCACAGCTGTGCTGGGTGCCAAAGTGGAGACTGCGCGTAAGAACAACAAGAAGCCAACAAACAAAAGACGCAAGCGCAACAAAGGGGACGAGCATCCTTTTCCTCAACCACTAATTTCCTTCGTCAAGGTAACTCCATTTTCCGATTGATGTCATCTCTCTGTGGGTTTGTTTTATGTTTTGGAACATTATTGTTAGTTAGTCCTTAGATAAGGTTTGATGTGTTTTAACAACTAGACTTATTTTGACAAACTGGGAGTGTTTTTTTTATGTTTTTTTCTCTTTAACTGTCATGGTGGTGGCAGCTGTTATTATTTAGCCTCAAGCTTCACGTTTACTGCCGTCGACATAAGTTAGCCACGAGAGAGTGAGATGATGCAAATGTGCCTTTCCCACATATGGAGAACAATATGAGGTCAACTCGCTTTTCGAATATGAACTAGATGTTGTCTCATAAACATTCACTGTATACACTTTTCATCTAATACAAAATAAAAACGACCTATGTTCAGTTTTGACTGACATTATCAGAGATATTAATTTAACAATATGTTAGAGCAGCAATAACATCGTTTTATTTAAATGAGGTAGCAGCCTATTCATTTTTAGTGTTCTCTCTGTATGATTCAGTACAGTTCTACACCACTGCTAATTTAAACATCAATGAATATATATATATATATATATATATATATATATATATATATATATATATATTGTATGAATAGATGTGACATTGTCAATCAAATCCAAGCATCATTTGTGATACTCTTGTGATAGCTCTTGATTGTGAGAGCTTGTGATAGCTCTTGTACTGGATGCAGTGAGCAGGATTGCCCCAATGAATGTGTTATGAATTCTAAAATGACTTGAAATACAAATCAGATTCGATAATAGTTCTTCCACTACAACCAACCAAGTGGCTAAAAACTACGAAAGTAATGATTTTAAACAGATTTATTGATGTTTCACTTTCAGCACCATCCATCCATCCATCCATCCATCCATCTTCTTCCGCTTATCCGGGGTCGGGTCGCGGGGGCAGCAGCTTCAGGAGGGAAACCCAGACTTCCCTGTCCCCAGCCACTTCAACCAGCTCCTCCGGCGGGATCCCGAGGCGTTCCCAGGCCAGCCGAGAGACATAGTCTCTCCAGCGTGTCCTGGGTCGTCCCCGGGGCCTCCCGCCAGTGGGACATGCCCGGAACACCTCCCCAGGGAGGCGTCCAGGAGGCATCCGAACCAGATGCCCGAGCCACCTCAGCTGGCTCCTCTCAACGCGGAGGAGCAGCGGCTCGACTCTGAGTCCCTCCCGGATGACCGAGCTTCTCACCCTATCTCTAAGGGAGAGCCCGGACACCCTGCGGAGGAAGCTCATTTCGGCCGCTTGTATCCGGGATCTCGTTCTTTCGGTCACGACCCACAGCTCGTGACCATAGGTGAGGGTTGGAACGTAGATCGACCGGTAAATCGAGAGCTTTGCCTTTTGGCTCAGCTCTTTCTTCACCACGACGGACCGATACAGAGTCCGCATCACTGCAGACGCTGCACCGATCCGCCTGTCGATCTCCCGCTCCATCCCACCCTCACTCGTGAACAAGACCCCAAGATACTTGAACTCCTCCACTTGGGGCAGGATCTCATCCCCGACCTGAAGACGACACTCCACCCTTTTCCGACTGAGGACCATGGTCTCGGATTTGGAGGTGCTGATCCTCATCCCAGCCGCTTCACACTCGGCTGCGAACCGCTCCAGTGAGAGCTGAAGGCCCCGGCCTGATGAAGCCAACAGCACCACATCATCTGCAAAGAGCAGAGATGCAATGTTGAGGCCACCAAACCGGAACCCCTCCACGCCTCGGCTGCGCCTAGAAATTCTGTCCATAAAAGTTATGAACAGAATCGGTGACAAAGGGCAACCTTGGCGGAGTCCAACCCTCACCGGAAAAGAATCCGACTTACTGCCGGCAATGCGGACCAAACTCTGGCAACGGTCGTACAGGGACCGAACAGCCCGTATCAAGGGGCCCGGCACCCCGTACTCCCGAAGCACCCCCCACAGAACTCCCCGAGGGACACGGTCGAACGCCTTCTCCAAATCCACAAAACACATGTGGACTGGTTGAGCGAACTCCCACGCACCCTCGAGGATCCTGCGGAGGGTGTAGAGCTGGTCCACTGTTCCACGGCCAGGACGAAAACCACACTGCTCCTCCTGAATCCGAGATTCGACCTCCCGACGGACCCTCCTCTCCAGCACCCCTGAATAGACCTTACCAGGGAGGCTGAGGAGTGTGATCCCTCTGTAGTTGGAACACACCCTCCGGTCCCCCTTCTTAAAAAGGGGGACCACCACCCCGGTCTGCCAATCCAGAGGCACTGTCCCCGATGTCCACGCGATGTTGTAGAGGCGTGTCAACCACGACAGCCCCACAACATCCAGAGTCTTTAGGAACTCCGGGCGGATCTCATCCGCCCCCGGGGCCCTGCCACCGAGGAGCTTTCCAACCACCTCAGTGACTTCGACCCCAGAGATAGGAGAGCCCACCCCAGAGTCCCCAGACTCTGCTTCCTCAAAAGGAGACGTGTTGGTGGAATTGAGGAGGTCTTCGAAGTATTCCCCCCACCGCTTCACGACGTCCCGAGTCGAGGTCAGCAGCACCCCATCGCCACTATAAACAGTGTTAACGGTGCACTGCTTTCCCCTCCTGAGACGCCGGATGGTGGACCAGAATTTCCTCGAAGCCGTCCGGAAGTCGTTTTCCATGGCCTCACCGAATTCCTCCCATGCCCGAGTTTTTGCCTCAGCAACCGCCGAAGCCGCGTTCCGCTTGGCCATCCGGTACCTGTCAGCTGCCTCCGGAGTCCGACAGGCCAAAAAGGCCCGATAGGACTCCTTCTTCAGCTTGACGGCATCCCTTACCGCTGGTGTCCACCAGCGGGTTCGAGGATTGCCGCCACGACAGGCACCGACCACCTTACGGCCACAGCTCCGATCGGCCGCCTCAACAATGGAGGCGCGGAACATGGCCCATTCGGACTCAATGTCCCCCGCCTCCCCCGAGACAAGGGAGAAGCTCTGCCGGAGGTGGGCATTGAAACTCCTTCTGACAGGGGATTCCGCCAGACGTTCCCAGCAAACCCTCACAATACGTTTGGGTCTGCCAGGTCGGACCGGCATCTTCCCCCACCATCGGAGCCAACACACCACCAGGTGGTGATCAGTTGACAGCTCCGCCCCTCTCTTCACCCGAGTGTCCAAAACATGCGGCCGCAAATCCGATGACACGACTACAAAGTCGATCATCGAACTGCGGCCTAGGGTGTCCTGGTGCCAAGTGCACATATGGACACCCTTATGCTTGAACATGGTGTTCGTTATGGACAAACCGTGACGAGCACAGAAGTCCAATAACAGAACACCGCTCGGGTTCCGATCAGGGGGGCCGTTCCTCCCAATCACGCCACTCCAGGTCTCACTGTCATTCCCCACGTGAGCGTTGAAGTCCCCCAGCAGGACGAGGGAGTCCCCAGAGGGAGCGCTCTCCAGCACACCCTCCAAGGACTCCAAAAAGGGTGGGTACTCTGAACTGCTGTTTGGTGCATATGCACAAACAACAGTCAGGACCCGTCCCCCCACCCGAAGGCGGAGGGAAGCAACCCTCTCGTCCACCGGGGTAAACCCCAACGTACAGGCGCCGAGCCGGGGGGCAATAAGTATGCCCACACCTGCTCTGCGCCTCACACCATGGGCAACTCCAGAGTGGAAGAGAGTCCAACCCCTCTCAAGAGGACTGGTACCAGAGCCCAAGCTGTGTGTGGAGGCGAGTCCGACTATGTCTAGTCGGAACTTCTCTGCCTCACACACCAGCTCGGGCTCCTTCCCTGCCAGAGAGGTGACATTCCATGTCCCAAGAGCCAGTTTCTGTAGCCGGGGGTCGGTCCGCCAAGGTCTCCTCCCTTGGCCGCCACCCAGCCTACACTGCACCCGACCCCTTTGGCCCCTCCCACCGGTGGTGAGCCCGTGGGAAGGGGGACCCACGTTGCCTCTTCGGGCTGTGCCCGGCCGGGCCCCATGGGTGCAGGCCCGGCCACCAGGCGCTCGCCAGCGAGCCCCGCCTCCAGGCCTGGCTCCAGAGGGGGGCCCCGGTGACCCGCGTCCGGGCGAGGGAAACGCTTCTCCAAATATCTTCGTCATCATAGGGGTCTTCTGAGCCGTTCTTAGTCTGGCCCCTCACCTAGGACCTGTTTGCCATGGGTGACCCTACCAGGGGCATAAAGCCCCAGACAACATAGCTCCTAGGGTCATTGGAACACGCAAACCCCTCCACCACGTTAAGGTACCGGCTCACGGAGGGGACTTTCAGCACCATGGACAGTAAATTGGAATCTAGTCAAGAGCACATAGCAACTCTTTTATAAGCTATTCAATATAGTACTTTGCTCATTTTAGTAGCTGCAAACCTACTCATATAAGTCAACAAATACTTTTATATACAGTACCTAGACATGCCGTATATGTCTTGATGTCTTTGTTGTAGTGCAGCAGTGCGCAGCCCACAGGCTCTCTTGGCTGACAGCCATTTCTCAACATGCTGGCCAGACAAATAGTGCTGGAGCAGAAATACAGACAGCGATGTGTGGGAGGCGCTTGTTGTTACGTGTGTTTGCAACTGCAGCATAAACACTTTCGGAGAACTGTCAAGGCTTTTTGCGGCAGTGGCAACTGGTGCGATGGTGAGTGACAGGTGACTTGTTGCAACGAGACAGACAATGATGTGATTTGCTCGGTGTCGTGTTGACATCACAGTGCCGTATTTCCCACTTGGGACTCAAATGAGGATTCATGTCACGCTGATGTTTTCATATATTTGATTGTGATTCAGAATATTTTTGTCTTTCATTGTCTTAGTCTTTTCTAGCATTGTCTTATTTGGTCATTTATTGTTATGAAGACAGATTGTAAGCAGCTAACCCTTGTTCATGTGTTTAGCAGTTTTTTGTTTTTGTTTTTTTACTGGAGGAGTCATTTGGAGAGCTTCAGTTTAGTACCATTTAAATTGTGCAATATGCATCAAACTACAAATAAAGACACTATGTAGTATTTTCCAGCATTTCCAGCATTTAAAGCATAATTTAGCCAATACTTTTTTTTTACAGTCTTCATACAGCCATTTTGATAAAAAAAAAAAAAAAAAAAAAAAGAATCAAGAAAAAATGTGAATTAGCAGACAAAATAGATGTCTTGTTTTGGTTCTCGCTCATCAGTCCACTCATGCTTAATTCATTCACTGTGTCATGTTGCCTGGTGTCAGGGTGAAGCTAGTGACATATTCATCCCACATGCAAAGAGGATGTTGCTATGGTCACTCTTTGCTATGCCACCATCATGAGGTAGAGTAGATAGAAGAAGAACCTTGCATGCTAGTGCTATCTAGTTGTATTCATTGTCATCACATATATTTATAGAAGTTTATTTTTTTCATTCAGTTAAGTTATTAGATATATTTATTTTTGTTCGTTTTGCTACCCAGCCCACATCACGTGAGTTAAACTGGATTTCCTGTTGAGTGTAACAACTTTTGGTGGTCACTTTAGCTTTTGTACTTTTTCACCTAATGAAATAATGACTAATTTTCTTTCATCCTCCTGACTACCAGGGAAATTAATATTGCCCAATCATTTTAATTTTGATATTCCCCAATCTCTGTGTAAAGAACTGGAAGTAACTGGAATACTGCAAAATCAATTTTTGAAAAACCAAAAAGTTTTTCTTTTTAAGCTATGATGTGTCCACTACAGAGGACATTTTTGAAAACTTAAATGCTAGGCTCAAATACAGTTAAAATAATTCAAACAATACTTTAATGTGTTCTTAAGAGTCTTATAGAAAACATACTAACAACATTTAAAGCCTAAATTTGTTCAATAAAAAGTGTTATACACTTACTTTTCCTCTTCCCTAAAAAGTGCTTGCACTGAGGGAAGCCATTTTCTTATATGATGCAATCAAAGGTAGCAAAGCCCCACCCCTCCACATTTGGTATCATTGGAAAGCTCTGAATGTCCTCTATAGAGCACAAAAGGAGTTAATTCAATCATATGCACTAGGTGGGAGATATTCAGGTTTAAAAAGGTCCACTACAGAGGACAAATTTGAATTGCTGGTAGTCAGGAGGATATAGCTGAAGAATTAAGTGTAGTGGAACCTTCATATTGGAGATAGTAGGCTAAGGTGATATACAGTCATCTAATGGTGGTTATGTGTTGAATATGTCAAAAAAAAAAGCCACAGAGCAAGCAAAATACTGTAGCATTCAGCATGGTGAATTCAAACTTTTTAGGCTTATTTTTTCATACAAAAGCGCTTCAAATTTGAGGTTTTTTTTAAATGTTTTTTTTTTTTTTTTTTTACTCTCAGGTTAAAATGCAACATTATATTACTCTACAAAGGCCAAAAAAGGTGTCCTATCCATCTTTTATTTGGACTTTTTTATACATTTTTGTCAATAGCTTTAGGAAAATATCCCTACTTGTTCTTAAATATTTACTTAAATATGATAAAATGCCAAAGCCATCAATCTATGACAGCCAAGTGGAAGAAGACATCCAAACTGAAGTCCAAAATGTAAAAATAGAGGAAACGACTGTCTTAATGACCTTTAAATAAATCATTGGAAGTATACT
This sequence comes from Festucalex cinctus, assembly GCF_051991245.1. Taxonomy (NCBI): domain Eukaryota; kingdom Metazoa; phylum Chordata; class Actinopteri; order Syngnathiformes; family Syngnathidae; genus Festucalex; species Festucalex cinctus. Next base: position 14,552,037 of record NC_135416.1, read on the forward strand.
TAGACACTTGTGGTTAATTTATCAAAAACTGTAGATTGGAAGTTGCACACAAATTAGCAAATGACAACTTCCTTAGTGGAGGTAATAATATACTGAATTCTTGCATTCCAGTTAATTCCAACCCTTTTGTAGGGATACATATATGCTGCAGATACTAGGGCTGAAGAATTCATTACATTCAAATAGGTATCACAACGTAGATGAGTGCAATTTATGCACTCGCAAAGGCTGCCATTTTGAGAGGGAAAAAAAGGAAGCTTAATTTCAGTCTGCTGGTATGCTTTATTTGAAATATGTCTGTATGTTTTATATCTAGATAATTTCACTGCTTGAGAAGTGTAATCCACATTTACATATGATTGTTTCATCAAAACATGAAAAGTTAGGGATAAAGGCAGACATTTGTTTGCATTACTGCAATGTTGACATCTGACTTCAGTTTACATCACATTTGTTTGGTCAAATTTTGTGAAGTTGTATTGAATGCTTATAAGACTCCAAATAAATGTTTTTAGTAAGTTAACAACACTAATTGAAGTAGACACATGAACTGTCTTTCCTATCAATTCATTATTCAGTTGCCTTAAAGCTGCTCTCTATAGCAAGTCTGCCAAAAGATATTTTCAATAGGCTTTTTATTTGACCACTTATGACTGAAACATCTTCTAATTAGTAGATTAACAACTAAACTGTTCACAATGGGTACTCCTCATACAAGCCTCTGGACAATAGTTTTCAGACTGGATTCAGGTTTGAATTTCACACCCTCTGTCTTGTGGATGTGACGTCATTTGAGCTTTTATCAACAGGTGGCAGTAGTGATTCAAAACTGAATTTTCTGCGTCCAATTGCTTTAAGCCTAACCTAACCAAAACATTTATGTATAATACATTTGAAATTTATTAATTAATTGATTAATTGTATTTATTTGTTTATTTATTATTTTTGTATCTATTACCCGTTTGTTTAAAAAAAACAACAGATGGGAAAAGGACCTTGAAAAAATTAACGTATATTAAATTGCAGTCACAATATTGAGATGTTTGTGTTGGACACACTTAAATTATTTTTCTAAACCCTAGTAGACAATAATATGCATTGTACAGTACGCCTCATTTAACGGCAAGGCAAGGCAAGGCAAGTTTATTTGTATAGCACATTTCATACACAAGGCAACTCAATGTGCTTTACACGAGGAAAGACAACACATAAGCATCAAGAAACAGTAGTTAACATTCAGAGGAAGAAAAATAAATGAAAATAGGTTACAAACTAACAATCTTAAAACATTATTCAACAAACTTTAAAAAATTTAACATAAGGAAGTTTAAAATGATAATGATAAAAATAAAATAAAAATTAAAAATAAAAATAAAAATAAAAATAAAAATAAAAATAAAAATAAAAATAAAAATAAAAATAAAAATAAAAATAAAAATTAAAATTAAAATTAAAAAAACACTTAATTAAAGCTGTTTAAAAGTCCCTAATCAAAGGTATAAGAAAAAAGCAAAGTTTTTAACCTGGATTTGAAAGCATTTACACTCGGGGCAACGTATGCAAGCACAAGGGAATATGTAGGATGTGTGTTTGTGCGTATTTTTGGCAACACTGTTGTAAGACATGATTTGTGCTCCTCCTTAACATGTGTTCATAAAGTCAATCAGAGGAAGAATCACGAGATGGCATCCAGCTTCTCTTCTCTTCTCTTCTCTTCTCTTCTCTTCTCTTCTCTTCTCTTCTCTTCTCTTCTCTTCTCTTCTCTTCTCTTCTCTTCTCTTCTCTTCTCTTCTCTTCTCCTCTCCTCTCCTCTCTTCTCTTCTCTTCTCTTCTCTTCTCTTCTCTTCTCTTCTCTTCTCTTCGCTTCTCTTCTCTTCTCATGCTTCCGTGTCCACCTAGCATTGTTTCTTGCCTGTCTACACAGAGGTCATCCAGGGACTAGATTTGCAGAAGGGCTCGTACAGCTCTTCTAACTGGGTCAACATGCACTGCAAAATGCATCCACATTCATACAGTGGACTCGCTTTCTTGGAATTTACATTTGAAAACACCGATCAGCCCGCTAGAACTAAAAAATGTTACCATTTGACTCCATGTATATCAGTGCTCAGTACCAAGGAAAATCAGTCGGCACCAAGAAAGGTTCCATCTACGGTACCCATCCCTAGCTCTAACCCGAGCAAACTTGGATCCACAAGAAAGAATTTGTGTCTGCCACCCCAATGGAAATGAATTGAAACAGGTGAATAAACAGGATAATTGTACTTTCCGCCATCTAATGAAAGATCATTTAATTGGGAACAGAGGACAGCCTCGATCTACGAGATAGCTTGCACACTCTAGCAATGGTGTGCCACATCTAATCCTTTTTCTGGCATCATTTGGACACCTGAGACGCAATCCTCCAGTATTACTTCAGCCCATGAAGCGCTAATCAAATAGCTACTTACCAGAAGATCCAGTGGCTATAGTACAAAAACACACTAAAAGGTCTGTGGGTGTTTCTTAGTAAGCAACATCTGTGAAACTATATTTAGAGTGCAGTCGCAATGCTGTATGTGTGTGATGTGGGCGTAAGCATAATGATAGAATACTACGTCGAGAATGTGGGTGGGCAGCTTTGTGTCAGATGTTTAGTGTTTTTTTCTTAAAATAAATATCAATTTGGATTTTGCGGAGGTGAAAATAATTGAATAGGTATACATTTGTATGCAAAATGTAGATAATTTTAGTTCTGAGTAGCTTCCTCCCACATCCCCAAAAAACAGCCATGCTTGGTTGATTGAAGCCTTAAAATTCCCCAAAGGTGTGTTGTGTCAATGTTTATTTGACTGTATGTGCCATGTCACTGACTGGCAACATTTCCAAGGTGCACCCCACTTTTCTCTTGCCCGAACCGTTACCCACAATCCTAATGAGAACAAACATATTCGAAATGGAAACATGGATGGGCAGGTTCCTCGATCCACTCCTCGATATTTATTTGCATACATGAGATGAATGGTGACTGATTGCGTCGTGCTTTGAAAGAAGGCTTAATGACGGTACTTACATCATCATTAATGCACGTCTTGGGGGGTTGAAATGCTTCCATTCATTCTCCGATCACATTTTCTCCATAACCCGCTGACCTGTGGTTCACAGGTAAAGGACACAGCTAAAAATAGCTCAGGTTGTGTTTAGTCCACTTTTGCTCAGGGAGTTTGCATTTTATTGTGTTCCTTTTAGTTACATGATGTTATGTTCCGAGGTTGGATCCCAAAAGCGCAGACACAAATAAGAGTTTAACACTTTATTCGCATAACATTGAGAGGCTCAGTCAGGCTTATATAGACAGCAAATCGATTTGATTGACTGTGGCTAGACATGTGGGAAACAGGACTGACATTGAATTATATGGCTGTTGACCAGATGAAAAGATTAAAGATTCTTGACATCACATAGCTCCTAACATCACATAGCGTCTTACCAGTTGAAACTAGTTGCTGGTTACATCAGTTCAAAACAGACACTTGACTTCAAGGTCATGATTCAAACATAAACCTTGCATGACCCTAGTCATGACAGTAAACATAACCCTAACATGACCCTAGTCATGACAGTAACCCCCCCCCCCCCCCACACACACACACACACACACCACCTCAAAGGACGCCTCCTGGCGGACCCCTAGGTTTAAACATAACCTTTGCATGACCCTAGTCATGACAGTAAGCATAACATAACTCTTACATGACCCTAGTCATGACAGTAAGCATAATCCTTGCATGACCCTAGACACAACAGTAAACATAACCCTTGCATGACCCCAGTCACGACAGTAAACATAACCCTTGCATGACCCTAGTCACGACAGTAAACATAATCCTTGCATGACCCTAGTCACGACAGTAAGCATAACATAACCCTAACATGACCCTAGTCATGACAGTAAGCATAACCCTTGCATGACCCTAGCCATGAGTCATGACCCTAGTTATCACACATGATAACTGCTGGTTACATTTAGGGGAAAAAAAGTATACCTCCATTCTTACATGCATGATTTCTACATTAACTTCAGAAAAATAACATTATCAATACAATCACATTTTAAATAATAATTAATTAATGTTAACCATTCCAATGTTCCATTTAGACCAGTCAACTGGTGGGTCAGGACCCATTTTGGATCAGTCGCAGACAGTTTGTGAAAAATTTCGGATTTATTCAGAACTCACATAGAAGACACAATATTGGGCCAGCATCAGACATTGTTACTCAGTAAACAAACACTGTGCAGCTCGTTCTTTGGCTAGCGGACGTCAAAGCTAGCAGTACTGTTTTGGCAGTATGTCACACTCATTTGAAACTGCGTTTAAAAATGTACTGTACATGTATTTTCAGAGGCTATTTTGAAACCAAATAAAAAGATTTATTGTTCTTTCAGTACTTCCTTCCCTAGTCCAAGTATACTGTAGATCTCATATGAATAGTTATTGCTGTTTTATACTGTTATGATGCATGCCAAACCCTGTTTTGTCTGATGACACTGCCAATAAATAGTCATCTCAATATAACCTACATCAGTGGGAGTATATCAGACTCCCGTTGCACAGTAAAACTGGCCCGGCACAATAAAGTATACAGATCCACCAGACTGCATGACTAAGTAGCTGAAGAGGACAGGATGAAAATAAAGGTCACATACAAGGATGTGTACAGTGGAGTCTTAAATGTTCAACGCAATATATTGTTCATGTCCGATTTGTTCATGTGTTTTCAGATCTTAAAAAAATGTGTATTTACAGTTACATTTATTGGAGTATAGTAAATAATAAAAGTCAGATGTAGACATGTTGTCAGTTAAAACGCTTGTCATCATTATCCAAAGCTTGAGGTGTGGATCTGTTTCTCCTGGGGCTTTACATTAATTACAATACTCATTTTGGGAGAAAAAAAGAAAAGAAAATCCCAGCCGAATTATAGAGTTAAAAATCCTTCCACATAATTACTTTGCATTTTCCAGTCTCACAGTGAGCGCTTAATACTGCAGCACGCTGAGAGCTCATTATGTAAAATCAATTCCTTTCAACACCAAATCCTGTGCCAGCTCCCCAGCGCTCGAGCTTCTGCCAAAAATGTGGCCGGCTAACATATGAAAAACTCCATTGTTTTGAATTACGCGTTGTATACTAACACATTATGTACACCATCTGCAATGCTGAATTTCTACGCAAGAGGAAGTGGAATTGTCGTCTTAACCAGTTCTAATCTTCTTGTCTCTTTCTCTTGTTATCCCTCAACTTGTCTGAAATCAATGATTTTCGTATTTCTCTCTCCCAGCTTCCCTTTCTGCTGGCGTTGCTCTTGAGGCCGTGGTATGAGCCTATGTGGCAGGAAGGCGCTGACGTTGCTGAGCAGCGTGTTCGCTGTTTGCGGCCTGGGCCTGTTGGGCATCGCCGTAAGCACCGACTACTGGCTCTACCTGGAGGAAGGCGTCATCCTTCCACTCAACCAGAGCACCGACGTACGCATGTCCCTCCACTCCGGCCTCTGGAGGGTTTGCTTCTTGGCTGGTACGTTCACAACAGGTCTGGAGCACGTAACGTTAGCGGTAGCGGTTTGTTTGTTTATTGAACATAGAAACATAGAAACAAACAAATAGCAGAGAAAAATTTTAAGAAAGAAGAAACTCATAGAAATCATTCGTGATGGTTTACATGTCCAAAGGAAGAAGGAAGAAGTGAAAAACTTATCTAGTCCTACATTATTAATACAGTAAATTAATACATGTCAATAAAATGTAAATGTAAAATAAAATTACACTTTAACATACGTACATTTGTCAATTGCATATGTACATGAATTTCCGAGGCATACACAATAATAATACATCCTTGTACTCACATATACAATTTTCATTACACTCATAATGGTACATCGAAAAAAATAAATAAATAAATTACATGTATACATATTATAAAAATAACAGAACACAAATAGCAAAAATCTGTCTTGTACGTCCCAAAAATTATTTAAAAATTGGAAGTGTAAATATGGGTATTTCCCCCAATAAATAAATAAATAAATAAATAAATAAATAAATAAATTTAAAAATTTAAAAATAAAATCAGCGAATAGGTGGGTGGTATGTATTCTTACATGAGTACAATTTTTGTCTACTCTACCCACCTTTTACTACTAAAATGCATTACTTTTACTTTTAACTTTTAGGGTTAGGGCATATTACTGCCAAAAAGAGAGCAAAATAATTTTTTTAAATACATATAAAATTCTACTCACATATCATTAGAACAGTATTTTGTGATGGATCATCAAATCGAATTAGATGTTGTTTACGATTCTTCTTCTTCTTCTTCTTCTTCTTCTTCTTCTTATTATTATTATTATTATTATTATTATTATTATTATTATTATTATTATTATTATTTTGTTAATGTAATTTTTTTTCTCTCTCAAAAGTACAGTATTTCACACAGTGGTTTACTTTTATTTCCATGGTGAACAAATCACACTATTAAAAGAACATATTAAGTCAAGTCAAGCAAGTACAACTTATGGAAAAAAAAATATTTACAGTACTTAATTTTAGCTTGAATCATCATGTACGTAAATCTCACCTTACGCTTTTCATAATAATTTGATTTCATTCTATTTATATCTGTTCTTCTCCACATAGAAGCAAAACCTAGTTGCTACGTTACTCGCAGCATGTGTGAGAACCACACAAAAGCTGTGACGACCATTCTTTTAACTTCACCATTATGTGTAGCCAAAAAAAAATAAATAGTTTTCCGATTTTTTTTTAAAAGGAATCGGCTGCTCAACTCAGATGTCAACACGATCTTGTGATGCTCTGCAGCTGCCTGTTCTAATTGTGGTCACATGATGATATCGACTGATGCTGTTGAAAGCTGCTGCAAAGAGCGGCGGCGTGTGCTGTTACTTTCACACTTGAGGTGAAAAAAAGAGACAGCGATTATGCCTTTGTGACTGTTAACAACACTTTCCACTCACTCAGCATGTTTTGCAAGAAGTCTTGCCTCTCACACGAGAAGCGAATATGTCTGTGAATGTCGACTTTGTACTGCTGTACTGTTATTGTATGCATATGTAGGCAGGTCATGATGGTGCGATGAGCTAACAGATGTTTTCCATCCCCTTTAACAGAGCTATTTAAGGGGCCACTGTGTTTTAAGGGCAATCGAGTGGCCTTATTGCCCACTTAACTGCTGCGTTGCACTGTTTGACCTACAAATAATCGCTGGCCATCATCACACGGCGCAGTTACACTGGCGGACCTCGAATGGTGTTGCATGGACCTTTTGGCTAATATTGATGTCACTTTGTTGTTTGCTGACGAAAGACGTCACTGGGAGTCATTGCTGGGATGTTCAAAATGGTACTTCATCGGTGCTTTTCTAGAGAGTCCAAGACGAGAAGATTAGCAATGGGGCTGCAATATGTCCACAACAACGCCAATAATTGTAAAGGCACATTTGACAAAACAAAAAAACAATCATTAACTTGGAAATGGTCTTGGTAGCCAACTAATGCATGTATTCAGAAGCACATGTGTCAAAACAAAACAAAAAAACAAGAAAGAAAAAATTTAAAAAAAATCTTTAGGGTTTGTAAGATGTTCACAGACAATTTTATTTGTCAAAAAGAAATTTTGAACATGTTAACACAAATTTTGACTGTCTACGAAGATCTTTTGAAAACTTTTACGAACAATGACGGAAACCCAAAGTTAGCTACATTTGTTTGCTCAGTGAGGAAACTTTTCATTTATCCATCCATCCATCCATCCACTTGACCGCTTATTCCTCACAAGTGTCACATGGGATGCTGGAGCCTATCTCAGCTGGCTTTAGGCAGTAGGCGGGTTACACCCTGGACTGATTGCCTGCCTTCTACCTTGCAGGTGAGGAGAAAGGTCGCTGTTTTACTATCGAATATGTGATGCCCACCAAAGTCCAGATGACTTCGGAGTCCACTGTTAGTGTCCTGAGTAAGTAAATCTGGTCTAGCTTTCAAAAGCGTGCCGTGTTTACAGAATTAGCTGGCCAGGCAGCACGTAGCCAGATAGTAGATCCTGATGGGCACATTTTGAGTCACAACTTTGCCTAAAATCCTATTGGTTGCCAAGAACAGTGCTTTTCAACCTTTATGGAGCTGACGCATATTTAGCATTACCTGCAACAAAAAAGTAATGTAAAAATAAATAAATAAAAATACAGTATGGATGTACTGAAAAAAACGATCTTGTTTCAGTTTAGTTAGTGTTAAATTTAGGCATGTTTCGTGAAGCACAATTATTTTGTTGTATGCACTTTAAAAGTAGAAGTTCCTTGAATGTTGATGCCTTCGTGCACAAAACAGCATGATGAACTTAACACAGTTGGAGGCTTCATAAGATTACTCGGCCTTTTTGCTTTTGAGAGTTTGTGTGCTATTTGCTCTCAGTCGGAAGGTCAGACTCCAACTTGACGTGCAACCTCAAACTATTGGATGCCAAAGGGCAGTTCTCATGGAAAAACGAGTAAGTGCTGTTGTTGAAAAAAAATAAAAATCAAATCTGCATTTCTGTTTTTTTGCAGAGATGATCCGTTCTGCCACACCTTTCCCACTGGTTAGCCTCTTCTTCATGTTCATCGGTTTCGTCCTCAGCAACATCGGCCACATTCGACCGCATCGCACCATCCTGGCTTTTGTTTCGGGAATCTTCTTCATCCTGTCAGGTAATCCCATGGACCTCTACTCACCGATAGGCACCATATCTTGAGTTTGTATCAGGGTTGTAGTAGTTTGGGATTTTTAATTATAGTTATTTTTTATTTCATTTAGAATTTTGTTTTTAAAATTCTGTGAGTTTTATGTATGTATTTATTTATTTGTATATACAAATTAGTTTTATTTTCCCCAAAATGCTTCATTTCAGGTTAGTTTTTATTAGTTTTAGTATTAGTTTTAGTTTTGTCCTTCTTAATTCCTTCTAATTCAAATATTACCAACCCCACTCAGTTTTTGTTAACCAAATGATTTGATGCCAAGTGATACTGTTCTTACCACTGACATAAACTTTTCTGTAACTGAACCTTAATAGGGGAAGTTTATAAAATGGCCAACCCGATAACACTTGTCAAATCAGGTGGCAGTGCAAACACTAATGTGTTGTTGGTGTGCTACAGGTCTGTCTCTGGTGGTCGGTCTGGTGTTGTACATTTCAAACATCAATGATGAAATGTTGAATAGGACCAAAAGCAACGAGGCCTACTTCAGCTATAAGTACGGATGGTCGTTTGCCTTTGCCGCCATCTCCTTCCTCCTCACTGAGGTAAGGACAACACTTCACTCTTAATAGGTGTTGTTACGTTAAGGTGTAAAACACTTTTTTAACATAACCCAATATTTTTGCATGTTTCAGCTTACTGGCCAATACATTGTATGAAATGTCCTCTCCAATATTTTGTAAAAAAATATATATATATCTAATGCCAGGAGCAAAACACAAACTGGGCCTTTTCTCCTCTTACAACCAGTTATGGAGGACCAAAACTGTGAAAAATAAAAAACAAAATAAACAGATAAATAAATGAGAAAATAAAAATGGATATAAAATATATTATTCAAAAATTAAATACAAAAACAATGTAAATGGAAATAAAAACAACAAAAATACAAATAAATAAATAAAAGTAAAAACAATACAAAAATTTAAAAAAAGAAATTCAAAAAATAAATATAAATATAAAAATTAATGAGGAAATAAATACAAAAATAAAGGTATAAATGAAATTAAATATCAATCAATAAGTAAAAACGCTCTGCTGTCATATTTATTTATTTCAAACAATGTCAGCATGAAATGCATCATTTAATGTTATTCAAATGAGTGTGTCTTGGGTGAACCTTGATCTGTTTTTATTTTCACTTTTATTTATTTATTTTGGCATTTCTTGGGTCCTCCATACTCGCCTATAGTGAGCATTTAGCAATGACATCCAATAAAATCGTAAATATGCTTCCTTGTTAGGATGAAATTTTCTGATTGGAAATAATGTCATGGAAATGCAATAATCCCTTCTGATATCACTGTCATGAAATCTTAATAAACTGTTCAGACAACATTTTAAGATTCTTAATCATAATACAAACTATAAATGTTAGTTTTTTTTTGTCTTACACTTCCAGTGTCTTTTTACTTAACAACAAAGTGTGGAGACGACAAGTAATTAAAATACAGTAATGGAAAGACAAGATCGCACAGAATGCAATACTGTAGTGAACAATTTTGAATGTGTCAATACTGTTCAGGAAACTGTTGTTTTTACATTGGCGCAAAATGATGCGTCGCTATGGTGCAATCACAGTGCACCCTAGTGGAGAGGTTGTATAATAACACAATGGCCAGATAATGATCTCTATTGAACTCTTTGTAGCGGTCCATGCTTTTGCCTTTCATACAGATGTTGCAGATTGCAAAATTACCTAGCCAAGGCTGGTCATAAGCATGCAAAAAAAAATGGATGAATTGTGTCAGAAGGCATGTACAAACTGTGCCAAACAAATAATGTACGTGACTTGTTATGGCAATCTCTGATGGGAAAAGGAAAATGTCACAACAATTGAATTCCATGAAAGCTTACTCCCGAAATCTGATGTGCCAAAACGGCCAATCCTCTTTATCTTGTTGGTAGAAAAGACTCTGCCCCACTTTCTAATACAATTTGCCATCGCAGACGGCCGGCGTGATGTCAGTGTACCTGTTCATGAAGCGCTACACGGCGGAGGAGATGTACCGGCCCCACCAGGGCTTCTACCGGCCTCGCCTCAGCAACTGCTCCGACTACTCGGGCCAGTTCCTCCATCCGGACGCGTGGGCCGGCCGCGGACGCAGCCCCTCGTCCATCTCCTCCGAGGCTTCCCTCCAGATGAACTCCTCCAACTACCCTGCCCTCCTCAAGTGTCCCGAGTACGAACAGATGTCCTCCTCGCCCTGCTGAAGCAAAACAACCAGAGGTTATTGACAGCACTGGCCTACTTCGAATAATGTGCACTGTATGTCACAGAATGTCATGATGACATTTAATACAAGAGTTGTGTATGGGAATACGTGACAAAATCCAGAAGGTGTCTAATGGGGTTCCTTACACTTAAGCTCTGCTATGAACTAAAACCAAAATGACAAATTCTTACATTAATACCTCTCTATGTCTATCACATGTAAACAGTATTGTATTTGTAAACAAACTCTCTCTTTTATTGAATCTCGTAGATTATGGAAATGAATTCTCATCAACTAAATCACATATTGAAATTGATTCAAGTTTCCATGTGAATGTTCTGTTGCGTTTGTCTGGTCCCTATGCAGAAAGTCATACTGATGCCAAAGGAAGAACCTGTGACAGCATCCTGTCTCCCTCATCTTGAGCACCTCTTCAAAGCATATTAACAAAACAAAACAAAAAAAATGCTCACTTTCAGACAAAGTTTTGAAATGAATCAATAAATCCCCACCAGTGGAATGACCAAAAGAAATTTGTTTATGTTGTAATCTATTTTTAAGCGGGAAGAAGATGGCATTTTAGTGGGGTGTTTAATCTTGGAATGTAAGACAGAAAAGGAAAAAATGTTGAATGAGATTTTAGAGCATCAATTCAACGCGAATTGTAGATTACGATATTTTTGTAGTCTCGTATGTTACGATGACACAATATTCCAGGTCGGAATATTCCACAAAGAAATGTGCCAAGGAAGACATTTGCAGCAGAGTTCAAACTACTAAATATAAACATTTCATGCAGCATTGAGTAAACATATTACTGAAAAACATGTTGTCTTGTGCAATTATTTTACTTTAGTTCACTATTATAATGATAGCTGTTTATATTTACTGTTGTATCGTGTGAACTCATATACTGTATTATTAATAGTATCCAAAATTCTCTGCAGTGTACTCGTAAACTTGTTTATTCACTATTTGTCTCACAACAGGATACAAAAAGTCTCAAGCATTTTTGTACATAGACCATTGTGATGATTCTAAATGTGCGTATGTAAATATGAACTCATTGATGTATATATACTTGGTTTTGTATAAAGAAAGCGTTTAAATAAATATTTATGGATGTTCTGTTCTTCAATACAATAATCTGCAAGATCTGTAACTGCTACTTTAACTCTTCATTGCATTGAGAATGTGACAGTTTGCAACATAATATTCCCATGTAAAGTGTTCCCATGGTTGTCACAATGCAAATGTGAATATCAATTGTGTATTTTTACAATATGATGTTAACTGTCACTATACTCAGTCAAATAAAGGGATTTGCAAAAGAATGTTGTTCTTCCGTTTGGTTGTCCTGCTTGTGATCCTGTTATTAAATAACAGGAAATAAATGTGATGGCACATAATGTCATTCATCCTTTTATTTTATTTTTAGTAGTTATCAAAATGAATTGAGATAATTCCAGCCTGTCCCGGGAAATACTAGTTAAGAGTAACTACCTTTAAATACATCATGATTTAATACGGCAATCCAATTCCGGTGACCATTCACGACACATCCAGCAGCTTGAACGCGATGTAATGACAGCGTGCAACAGATGCAAGTAGCTCGTCTACAGCAACAACTGATTGCTTGATGGCCGCCCAGCTGAGCACTTTCAGCTACTGACGTCATGGAACTGGCGCATTCCTACAGTGATTGCTGCCATCAATAGGCTGGACTGGGGGTGTTCCGAAATGCTCAACTGATTGGCTTTCACGTGGGCTATTTAGTCTCACAATCTTACTGAATGTCAGATGAGAAAAAAATCTGTGCAGTACTGCTGTTCTTTCTCCTGGTAACAGTTCTTGTTCGGTTGGTTGTTGCTCACAACTCACACACAAGGAAATGCAATTAAAAGAACAAGTAAACCATGTAACGTCTTTTGGTCATGTCACGGCAATGAAAAAAATACAACCAACATGATCTGACATAAAGGTGACGCATGAAAGAGCATGTAATCCCTCCTTTTCTCCAGGAGAGGGAGCTAGGAAGTCAAGAAAGCAGCAACCCCAAGGCACTATGGAATCACAGGAGTGCCAAAATTAATAGGAAATAAAAACGCAATCCATAAAAGAAACATCATCAATAGAAAGTTATATTTACGAAAGCAGATATATAAAGACATTCAATAAAAGGGAATATTTACTAATGCAGACATACAACGGCATTCAAAATAAGGACATTTACAAATACAGACATACAAAGGCATTCAATAAACCCGAAGTCATTTTTATTAAATTTGGCACTCCTGAGATTCCATAAGGCACAAGCAATGCTAAGTTGCTGTTAAATCAAATCAATAAAATGCAGTATTCAAGTCAACACCTACTGCTAATTGTTGACATTTATCTATTTATCCCACGGGGGGAAAAAAGGAACAAAAAGGATACAAAGAGAAGTTGTCTCCAGTAGTTTGAGACACTTTAGTACTAAGGAAACATGCCACGATGACAAAATTCACAATGACATTTCTACAAGTTACATAAACACACATACATAAAGAGAGTCAGTGAGCAATTCCAATGAAACGATAATTATGCAAATGATGCACAGAATCCCCGAGGACTTCAAAGTTTCAGGGAATGTGGAATACTGTCGTGCAAATAGAGTTACAAAGCCGCAACACTGAATAGAACTGTCACAACAGATGTGCAAATTTTTAAAGTTAGGTAATTTTGTACAAGATAGAGCAATAAATAATAATTTGGAGCGTCAACGCTTGAGTCCACCCTAGGCAATTTGCCAAAATAAAATGACATCCAATTATTTTGCAAATAATGCTGAGTATTTGCTCTCTTTTACACATGAAGTAAAAAAAAAATAAATAAATAAATAAAAATAAAGGATAAACTAGCAGGAGCTCATTTCCTCAAAGATGTTGCTAACAAGCACCGGATGTGAAGGCCAAACACTTGAACTGATTACCAGTGCAAATTGTCCTCTGAGGAGTTTGCTGCTTTGTGTTGTATTTTCTTATAGAGCGACTTTAAGAGTTGTGTTTATCCAAGAAATCAACCCTACAGTGTTATATGAGCAATTGATGGTACAGAGCAAGAAAACACACAAATCTGAGTGTTTGTGACAAAAACCATCCCTTCAAAAGCTGCTCCTCATTAAGCCACAAGATCAATAAAATGCACAGAAATGGTTCAATTTGTCTTTTAAATGAAACAGGAACCGAGGCGTTGCCAACTCAATGATCCAAATTCATCTGTAACATCTTGCTTTAATCACTGCTGTCCTCTCCATCCTTTTAAAAGCTCCAAAGCACCTCGGGCCCTTCTCACTTGCTCGCTTACAATAGCACAGTAATCCCCCGCATGTTCACCTTTCACTTTTTATGAATTCACCTACTACAGTAGGCTACCTAATTGAGTTTTTGTGCTCTTTCTGAAATGACCTCTGATGACACAAAATCTCCCCGCAAGCTTTGTATGCCAGAATGGACCTAAGTTGAGCCTGAGCTGTTATTGCGCATAGAAGTAAATTTGGAATTAAATAGGAAGGAATTTAATTTATCATAAGAAACACTATATAACAACTGTGTGATTGACATTCACAACCTGACCCCTGCCCCCCCCCCCCCCCCCCCCACACACACACACACACACACACACACAAAAGAGGGGGCGGGGTATTAAACTGTATACAGCAATGAATCATGAGTAAAACAAAGTGCATTATGGGTGGGTTTAAAAAAAAAAAAAAGTTCAGTAATTTGCCGTATAATTAGCAGACAGTCAAATACTGTAAATGTTACGGCAACTGTGTTTTGGCATGTATATCGAACAAGGGGAATTCCGTGCTGGTTACAGCACCGCCACCTGGCGGTCAGGAGGCGCGAAATAGAAATGTGGATTACAGGTAAATAATGTAAAGATTGTCAGGTTTTGTCAGTGAGCACAAGAATTCAGGGAATTGGTGAGTAATACTTTGGCGTAATTAAGTGTAATTTATATGCAGCAAATACTTGTAAAAAATAAATAAATACTGTACAGTAATATAACTGATATTTTATTTATTTATTTATTTAGAAAAATGAAGTGATTGAAGATGAGCATAGTAAAGTAGCAAGAAAGTAAGAATTTTAACCATAGATTCATACTTTGGTTTAACTTCAGTCCAGGTAAAAGTATAAATGGACAACAGTCAAAGACATTTCCACTTGAAACATCTTGTCTTCTTCACTTTCACTTTTTCCTTATTTGAGTGTTCCTTTTCCAACATATATGGACAGGTTTGTGGAACGCATTGCTAGCATTCCAAGTGGATTGAACTTAAGAACCAGCAACCAGGCCCCCAACGCCATCAGACCACAATCGTCTCCAGCTCGCCAGCAACACTCATCAGGTCAAACAAGATAGAAAATTGATGGACTGACTTTTTGGGATGGAGATACAGTATGAGGTTACTTTAACTGGTTCAGGTGTTGTATTCATTTCACACAATAGATTGCTACACTTTCATTCCACACTTTATATGCGGTTAAGAACATTGCAAAAGCAGAAAGACATTAGAGAGTTGCATACTCCAGGCTGTGAGCGAACAGCTTGTCTATGACAGCCTGCGGCCAGAGTCTGTGTTTGCTTTCCTTCACTCCAATTTCTCTGTGTTTCCTTCTTTATCTCTCATGTATGCTGCAGGCTTTGTCTGCATATACGTCACAGACACAGTCTACATGCCTTCATCTTCCACCCAGAGAACTGGGATATGATGTACTTACTATATGTAGCCTAGTTGCTTATCAACAACTGCCCACCTGTGACCAACAACTCTTCCAACTCCTGTTTTTTCCCTCCCGATAAATATTCTATCATCAAAATCTGATTGTTCTCATGCGTTTCTGCACTTTGGGTGGCCCTGGGACCAGAACCATATCATAATTATGGTCAAAATGTCCTTTGTTTCCGTCATCGTTAATTAATGTCATACATGAGCTTTCTGGGTTCATTTAGAAAAAATAAAAAATAAATGAATAAATAAATAAATATCTCTCTTCATTTATTTAATAACTAATAAAAACTAAACAAATCAAGCACAAAAAAAATATAAACTATCAAACCCCCATTAAAAACTAAATAAAACAACCAAATTGAACAATCAAAAGTCAAAATGAAATATAAAATGACTATAACGAAAAAAATCTAAGACTATCATAACCCTGGTATGTGCTAATTTTACGTCAGTGATCATTTTGTTGCTCTTCTTTTTTCATCCAACCACACATGAGCGCTACGCCTCCATCCTGACACTGGGTATTAGTTGTACCTTTCATAAAATCCTGATAGCAATCAAGCAACGTGAGGCGCATATAAAAAGGAATCAATTTCCTGTCCATTTTCTTTTTTTTATATGTGTACTCTACAACAACTAATAATGTGACCTTTTCCTTTTATTGCACCCTACAGTATGTTATTTACTGGTGCATCAGGTGAAATTCTAAGGCAAAAAGCTACAATGCCAACAAACTATTATTGAGAATAATGCTGGCATCCGGCCAAAACCTTGTTTGGCTCAAAAATAACATCTATTCAGGAGATGCCAAAAACGTCATGTTAGTTCAACCATTAGCATTGAATCAACAAAGAGAGTGAGCCATTTTCAACACTTTAGATTGGTCCATAATTTGTAATAATAACACCCACACTTCTGGACTAACCAATACTATATGCACTCAACACAGAACGTTTCTTTTATATTTATGTGCCAACAGCACAAGATTCACAAGTTGCTTACACATTTTCAATCAAAACAATTGTCACCCGGACCATTTTCCGAGCAGATCAGTGATGTACAAGTACACTGTGTTCCAACTATGCCTTGCATTTGCATTTTTAGGGTTGGAACACCCATGTAACTAGGGGCGTGGAAAACCAAATAAAAAGAGAGGGTGAGGAGAGGAATCTTCAGAGAGTGCTGGAGTGAATTGTATCAGTCAGTTCCTCTCCTCTCTCCTCGCAAGCCCTGAATTGAGTGTGTTGTCTCCTTTTTGTCATGTTTAATATATGTCAAACAGGTAAACTTGACAGAAATATACACGGCACACTGCAAGATAATTGATCAAGACATTCTTTTAGACATCCAAATATCCTGATTTTGCTTTCATCATAAGATTGATTCGGCCTGATTATTGGTATATTTGTATCCCATTTTAATCTTAGAACACCGAAAAATGCACACTTAACTCTGCTTAATGAGACCAACTAACAAAGGAAAGCAGTAATTTGTAAGTGCATGAACTTTGGATGTTATTAAGAATGGCCTCAAGGTACCCTGTAGCATCAGTGTCAATACCCTTATGTACTTTTATACTGCTGTTTCTTATTTGCTGCCGAGACACTGGCACAGAGGGTGTCAGGAAGCACCCTACCAGGCAGGTGGAATCATCAATTGCACTGTCTGGGAGCATGCAGTCAAAGGAGGGGATGACTTGTTCCACGCAATCATAACTCAAAGCTTTATCTGCTTGTTTAAAATCGACCTTCGTCGACGTTCGATATTTGCATATCCAAAGCTTTCATTTCCCCTCATCAGATGTGGCAATAATTGCCCCCTTCCTCGTTTACTCTGCAATTTAGCTAAACGTGCCTGCATTTTCATCTATAAATCTTTTATAAAGTATAATAACCAATAACTTCATTGACAGGGTTTTTAATTTTCCATTGGAACAGCCCGAGCCCGTTAGTCCATTCTGTACTCAGGAAGCCTTGGAGCAAATTATTACTCTGACTCAACACGTGTAAGGATAGAGAAACTGTTAGTGTGGAATATTTAGTTCTGAACTAAACTTGTCAGTGGAAACAGTACTGGGATTAGCAATGAGTACCTCAACTGACACAATTGGTTGCCCTTCTATTTCCAAAGGATACTAAGAGGATGACCATGTCCTTTTTGGACTTGCCAGAGTCATATCGGTTTAATACTTGGCAAGTTGGAAGCTGTGAGATGACATAGTAGTGTTCCCTTACGTCCAACTGCATAGCAAGGCTGTTTGGTAACCTTTCAGTATAGAGGTGCTAAAGCTAGTTCAAGACAAAAATAGATACAGTAAAACCTCTGCTCGAACTAAATCCCTTTTGGAGATTATGTGTTCAGGTGTAGAATGATTTTTTCCCGATAAGAAATCTTTAACAGTTCCCAAGGATAAACCGTTACCACCGTACAGCTTTTGTTTTGTTTTTTTACATTCTTAAATCTTAGTTGTTGTTTTTTTTATTTTGCCATTTACTTCATTATATACAGTAGGTCTATATTATAAGACTTTATAAACACCTGCCTGATTGACTCTCGAATCTTCTGCCTTATAAATTAGTATAACATCTGATATAATCTCCTTACCTCCTCTCACACTTGAAGATGATTTGAATGCCGTATTCTCAAAACGATGTGTTACACAGTTCCTCTTTGCACTATGCAAATACAAACAATTTGCATATCCTGCCTCTCATACATCTCCATAGGCTTTTTCGGGCATTCATTTTTCCTAATCCTTCCCTTCACTCTTGATCAAATATGTCCCTCCACCAGTCCACCGAAAAGCTCAATTTTTCATCTTTGTGAATGTGCAGGGAGGGGTTGACAGCCTGGAGTGACCGGATTGAGCCGCCTGTTGAGACAGTTGCCACTCAGACTGTAACCCTACACCTTCATTTGATCTGCAAGAAAAAGACAAACCTAAACTTGAAAAAGGAAAAGGCACAAGAAGGGCAGCTAAAATGAATCAGCCCGACAAGCAGTTCATTAAAAATACCAGGCTTATACTATGTGGGTTCAAGCTGTGGCAAAGCTTATTTTTTCACCAAACTGGAAGATCTTGCAGACTTGAAAGTGAGTCTTACTTTTGTTTCTCTCGCTTTTTTTTTCCCCCAAGAAACTTTTCATCTTGCTTTGGTTTTCTTTATAGCAGCAGATCTGGAGTCATAAATCAATCTAATATTTTATTTATTGTATATTTGTACAGTATTTATATATACATATATCAGAGCTGTCAAACGATTAAAAGTTTTAATCAGATTAATCACATTTTAGAATCTTTATTAATCACGATTAATCACTTAATTAAAAAGCCATTTTTTTGCACTCCAAATTTGTAGAGCACCTGTTATGTTTTAATTCTTTTGACATTTAATTTTATGAGGACGTCTTCAACATCTTGATCCACTGCACACGCTCATCTCATCCTCCTCTTTTCCTAATCAGTAAATTACTTGCATAATTTAAAAAGGAAAAAAAAATGACCTCAATATTTTGACATGAACAAATATTCTGAAAGTCATACAACAACATTTATTAAATGCATTACTTTAATGCACGTATTTATGTTTATTGCTCAAGCTCTACCTGTGCTAGTTTTAACGTAACCATCCGTCAAGCTAAAGTATAATCTGCTGTCAAAATTAATAGTGCCATTATCTGCGGTAATATATGATTAATGCGATATTTTTGTAATTCATTAATTAGTTAAGTTAACTTTGACAGCAGTTATGTGTGTATATATATATATATATATATATATATATATATATATATATATATATATATATATATATAATTTCTATATTTTTTTTATGACTATTTTTTTTAATAAGTCATGTATGTACGTTTAATTTAGTAGTTCCGTGCCAAAATAAAAAATACAAAATAAATAAAAGGTTGAAGGGTGACTTTTAATTCCTCTTCTGCTCATCTCATCTCCTATTGGCTGCATCTCAGTGACGGTAGGTGTGGTCTAGCTGCTGTTTCTTGCACTTTCAAACAAGGCAGCTGTGGTCTACAGGGGTATTTTGAGATGTTCTTTCAGTGTTCCACCTGCCGTGGCCAAAAGGAATGCCCAGCCAAATCCAAGATGGTGAAATAATGAGGGTCCTGCCCAGTCTATTTCTGTCAACTTTTGCTGAAGTTTGGATAGATGTGGAGCACAAAGTTGGCACCTGTCTACTTTTTAAGTGGTGATGTTGGTGGGCGACTTGCACTGATTGCTTTTCCACGCATGATGCGCGGCCATGGCGTGGTGTGATCGTGAGCTCCAGACGCTCCTGGCCGTGGCCGGCGCCTTCGCCGCGTTCAGCCTCATGAGCATCGCCATCGGCACCGACTACTGGCTCTACTCGCGGGCGTACATCTGCAACGCCACCAACGCGAGCACGGAGGACAACCACGCGCAAACCAAGAAAGTCAAAGGCGACTTGACGCACTCTGGACTGTGGAGGATCTGCTGCATAGAAGGTAAACAAAAACACGAAGTTTTGGGGGTTTGTTTTACCGCTGATTTGGGTTTATTCCATTAGAAATGTAAGTGGCATGGACAGATGGTGTACGTGCAACATGGGCGTGATGTGCGTGCATCGGGGCAACATCATGCTTGTTGCGCACAAAGAACCTTGGCAACAGTCCAATCGTGATAATACGCGTATCTAACTTGTATTTGGTCTCATAAACTAACTCCCTGCATGTACTGTATGTGCTTTAGTGTCATAAGAAAAATGCCAAAAATCGACCATAAAAAAAAAAGTTAAATGGCAAGCAATTAGATAACTGCATTTTTCTCCACCATCAATAAGAGAGAATGAAAATGTGAAAATCACAGCTCTGTACCACCATATTGAACATGTTAAATTAATTCCTTTCATGCATCAATCAAAAGCAAACTTTATCATCTTTGAAAAAGGTATAATATTTGCTAGTCTAATGAGATCCAAGTACAGCAGCTGGAATAAATCCTTTGCATTGAAAAATATTATAATGCTCCTCTACATATTGTCTCTCACCCTCTAAAAAGGTAACCTTTTTGAAGCAGCTTGCTTAGTTCCATCCCACTGGAAACAAGACAGTAATGGTTGTAGCTACATATCACGTCATACAAAGTGCATCCTAGAATTGTTTAGGATATTGTGCATTGGAGTTGAACAAATAATAAAATTCAAATTGGCATTGCAGTGCAGTCTAATGTAATTTTTAAATCACAAAGGCAGCAATTTGGAAAAGAAAAAGAGAAACGATTGCACTCCTTTTATGACAACGAGGAGGATGTAACTTGGGGAACAAACACAAATGATCCACATTCAAACCATTTGTAAAGAAAAGTTGCGGGTTTTGCTTCTCAGGCTCCACCTACAGTTGCTAAGTTACGAGATGTTATTTTATTTTATTTATTTCATTTTCGTGATAGATCAAAAAGGACAACAAAAGGTGCCTGGGCTGGTCCACTATTTTAACAAACCAATTAATGTGAGTAGCAGAGGTTACCATGGTGACATCATATGATAATCGTATTGCAAGCGCAAAACTATCATACACATTTTCAGTTCCAATTAAATTTCCTTATAAATGTGATTATTGATCATATTTCATCATGAACCAACATACTTGTTGTTTTTCAAAAACGTGACTAAAAAGTAGGGATGGGCGAGTACCGATACCAGGTATCGGTATCGGGCCGATACCAGCCTTTTTTCAAGTACTCGAGTACTCGTGACGCAGACGAGTACAAGCGACCGATGGCAGAGGGGCAAAAAGGTTAAGTGAGTCCTCCTTGCCTGTAAGTGGCGCTAGCTTGCAGCAGTTTTTCACCAAAACTTCACCGGTTTGGAAATACTTCAAAATTGTGAATCTAAAACTAAAAGAGCATTTTTGTGTTTTATTTTGAGCGTTAAGACTATTGAAGAATGACTGTGCTGTTTTTTTGTCAAAATTAAAGGAAATATATTTGTTTAAAAATATCTTTTAAGTGATTTTTTTTATTTGTCAAAATGTACTACTGGTATCGGCAGTTGGTATCGGTATCGGTGAGTACTGAGGGTCTGAGTATCGGTATCAGTCTGAAAAAAATGTGGTATCGCACATCCCTACTAAAAAGTGTTCCAACATTAGGTGATTGCATGCACTTGCGTTGTATTTGGCTGCCACTTACTGGAATTGGATTAAAAATGCAGAACCATCTTCAAATTCAAAGAGGCATTTCCTCTCTCGTGCTTCAAAGTGCTGAGCGTCACTGTGGCGCGCACGCCACACTTAAAGCGTCTGTCTGACTTTAATTTTTGTTTAATGTATGTTTACCAGCTCCCAGCTGTGAGGAGGTGTCTCATATCCACACAAACACACACTGAGAAGTGAAAACGAGCTTCGATGCTACTGGGTGGCTGCTGTGACCAAGATGCACTTCACTTTTACTAAAACAGAAATCTGCCGTGAACATTTGTGGTTTATTTGGTGTCTTACAAAGGGATTGACAGTAGCTATCATTTGCCCATTTTCTGTTCCAAATGTTTTTGTTTAAATCTATGACAGGAAGTAAATAAAAGATGG
The DNA here is from genome assembly GCF_051991245.1 of Festucalex cinctus. NCBI lineage: Eukaryota > Metazoa > Chordata > Actinopteri > Syngnathiformes > Syngnathidae > Festucalex > Festucalex cinctus. The sequence continues at coordinate 14,574,401 of NC_135416.1, forward strand.
CTTGTTCTGTAACAGTTGTATTGAGTTGGGAGGAATGAAGAACATCAATAAAGCCTCAGTCTGAGGGCATCCTGGCTAACCATGTAGAAGCAATAAGGCTTGTTGTCCCCATGTGGCAAGCACACCTTTATGAAGGAGGAGGATGTTCATGTTGTGAGTGTTGCACTGCAAACATTTATTCAGACTAGATTGAAAGCAGAAGCCTCTCTTTGCTTCTCCAGGGGCGATAATAACCTCATGTTTGTGTCTTCAAGTTTCTAAATAAGTTATACATCTTTGAAGTGAAAACATCAGCAAAGACTGAGAACTTTGTAGTCCTGTAGTAGAGATACAGCACATCTGTTTTTTCACCATTTCAGTTCTCCTATTTCTTTTGGGGGGGGGGGGGGGGGGCAAAACCTCACTACTATGAAAGAAGTGAGTGCTTTTGTTCACATCAGCAGTTAGGCGCAAATGGGATGTGCGATTAGCGAGTTAGCTATATGCTAAAATGGTCTGGTGGATGGGTTGATTGATTAACTGCTGCGCATTATCAATACCGTTTTGACTGGACTATATCATTCAGACGTATTGATAAAGACGTTTCACCATCTTGGTAAAGTCATTCGAAAGTATTGATAAAACGAAGGCATTGCTATTATCTGCATTTCTGTTTTCTTCTTTTCAGTGTGTAGCTCCCATCAAGCTTCAACTGTCCACCTCTATTCACTTCATCGTCACAGTTTACTGTTTTTGCCTCAGCCTTTTGATGTTTTTGTTTTTTTTGTTTGTGTGTAATTCTCTGCCCACATCGGTATGCTCCTTTGGTTAAATGCAAGTTGTTTATTAGCTTAAATTAGGAAATACAATTTGGAATTATGTACATGTAATTGCACCCGTTAGCATGGTGGGATATAACTGAGACATGTTGGGCTTTAAAAGAATATATTTTTGAGGCTAAACATGCACAAATTCCGAATGTGTAGGCATATCAAAGATGTTAGATAAAGTGGTGTTTGATTGAAAGTTGAAAGGACATGCTTTCATGCATTCGGCGGACATGTAGTGCATGAGAGGAGAGATGATGGCTTGATCATTTTTCTTTTTTCTTTTTTTTTTTTTACATTAACTCAAAGCCTCATTTTAAATACCTGCCAATTTATTATTTGTTTAAATTGTGCAAATTTGTAAAGCAGGTTAACCTTATTTTTTAGAAGACATATTTTCAATTTACAGGGATTTTAATGAAATGATGTGTGCCCTTAGTTTACGAAATAAAAATGACCCACTTTTGATGTCGCATCTTAACAATATGCTTATTATTGCATTGGTTTACAACTACAGTGCAGCATATTGAGACGTGAGAACATTTCCTAAAAGTTTGGGGACATTATATTGCTATATGTCAGGATATGATATCCTGTACACTATGAAATATAGTTCTACACCACAAGTACAACAATCAGGCTATTCTTGAAATAATTTAACATGCGGAAAACACTATTTTCAGCTTGAACAATTAATTCGGGATGATCAACACCACTTTTTTTCAGACCGATACTGATACTCAGACCCTCAGTACTCACCGATACCGATACCAAGTGCCGATACCAGTAGTACATTTTGATCAATTAAAAAAAAATCACTAACAGATATTTTTTAACAAAAATAGTTCCTTTAATTTTGACACACAAAAAACAAAAAACAACAACAACAAAAAAAAAACAGCACAGTAACTCACGCTCAAAATAAAACACAAAAATGCTCTTTTAGTTTAGGATTCACTTGTAATAAATGTTTAGCCCTGAGGTGTTTTAGCAAGTTTTGCTAGTATTGAACGATGCACTCTTCATTCCGCCTCTTGCGAGTCTTGCGAGTTCACATTCTGAAATGTGTGGTTCGTCCTCGTCAATTTTGAAGTATTTCCAAACCAGTGAAGTTTTGGTGAAAAATGCAGACATAGGGTTCATTGTTGTCAAAACAGGAAGTGTTCCTAATGATTTGCCGTGGTGTTAAACTGCTGCAGGGTAGCGCCAGCTACAGGCAAGGAGGACTCGTGCAACGTTTCCCCCTTGCATCGGTCGCTTGTACTCGTCCGCGTCACGAGTACTCGAGTACTTGAAAAGAGGCTGGTATCGGTACTCGCCCATCCCTACAATTAATCAATGGATTTTCATCCCTAATAGCTTGCATATAGTATAGGATATAATTATGGTGTGTAGGTGTACCTAATGAGGTGTCCACAAATAAGTAATGGCTGTGGTCATTGGCTGTCTACTGTCTGCAAGAAATGAACATGAGCCAGTGCAATGTGTGTGCGTGTGTGTGTGTGTTGAATACATTAGTTAAGATGTCAGAGCCATCCTGTGAGAGGTCGAGCAAGAAATCTGATTCTGGTTTGCCGAGGGGAGGTTGTTGCCACGGTGACGTTATGCTGACTAATAAAAGATGGGCTTGCCTCTAGGGAGACGAACCTCCACTTCCTTTTCTTCCTCTCTCCTCATCCTCACCTTTATTATGAACTCTGTGTGTGTTTTTCATTCTATCTCGTCCATCTCAATTTCTTTCTCCCCCACCACATTTTATTGTGACTATCGCCAGACATTGTTTTCTTTTTCCCAGACATTTTCAAATGACTCAATTGGGAGAAAGACCCAATTATCTGAAACACTGATCTTATAAATTTAGATGCACTCATAAATCAAAGTATATTTCATATCTAACGCAGTGACATCAGTCCAATGAGGCTGTTTGGTACATAACAGAAAGAACTGAATATGGATTTGAAGAGGAAAATGATTAAGACACAATTACTGGTAAGCATATTTTACAAAGTAAATAAACAAAAATAGTATTTGGGAAATATATCCATTTTATGTATGATATCACCATGTCAACCTCTGATTTCAGCCTCTCAAATATGAATATTTCATCATTTAAATCCACCTAAATAAGAACAACCGACTTACTTAGACTGCCATTTAACATATTACTTAACATATTAATAGCTGGTTGTTCCAAATTTAACTCAGGTTGTTTGCTTTAAACAAAGCCATCATGCACGTGAAATTCCCTGAGGAGTAAAATTCAAACTGTAATTCCTTTGCGTTCTCTTCATTTCGGATTCCACATCAAATTAATAAGGCAGCCTCTGAAAAACACCACAAGGATCAGAGACTTAATGTCAAATCATCATCAAGAGACACTTGTATGCTTTTATCTCAAGCGGGCTGCTCACAGGTCTGTTGAAGACGGCTTCTGATGTTAGCTACGCTCGTGAGATTAGACATTAAAAAAAACAAAAAAACAAAAACTAAATTATATATTAATGAATGCTGTATTGCAGAAGATTATGGATGTTAAAGTTTTGGTGGTAAACACATGATTTGAATGCTGCATTATTTAGTCGAAATATCAAACCAGTAATGTGAGATCCCTTCAAATGAGTTTTACCATTGACAAAGTGTACAATAACACTTTCTGTGTGTGTACATATCCAATTAGCCCCAAAAAGTGGCCTTTCTCCTTGTATTTCAATCAGTTTCCTCAAATGGTGGACAGTTCTTTTGGTACTGTTGTGAAATTGAAAAATTTGAATTTTGGAAATATATTATTAACACAATTTAATGTAACAGATATTAGAATTCCGGATGTATAAGGCAATGCTTCTGATAATGTTTGTGTAGGCTTTGCGGGCCTTTCACCCAACACTGGACCCGAAAATATGTTTGTTAAGTTAAGTATTCTATGAATCACTGAATGGTTTAGGTCCAAAATACATTAAAGAAATGCTAATTGAATATTAAACCTGTAAGGAACTGAGGTCTGCAGAATCGGGTTAGTTCAATCAAGAGTTCAATGCAAACATGGTGAAGCAGCATTCAGCTGTTATGCTGCATGCAAATGGAATAAGCTGTCAATAGAAGTAAAGTCAGCCCCAAGTGTAACTGCTTTTAAATCCAGGGGAATAAACTACCGGGTAGGCATTTTCTCCCATACTATGATTAAAGCATTTAACTCGATTTTTTCCCAAATCTTCTTTTTGCACTGTACATTATTGGAGTACTTTTATTAATAAGCTACTTTATATTTCTTTAATTTTCTTTTAAATGTCTCTAACTCTTGTGTTTGTGCAATATATATATATTATTATATTATATATATATATTATTATTATTATTATTATTATTATTAATTTATTTTTTAAATAATAACAATAATAATAATCATCATAATTATTATTATGTTTATTATTATTATTATTATTATTATTGTTATTGTTATTAATATTAATAATAATAATAATAATAATAATAATAATAATAATAATAATAATAATAATAATAATTAAATATGATATGTCCGTCTGCCCATCATGTACCCAGCCTGGACAAGCAGTACAGAAAATGGATAGATGTTTTACCTCACATAAAGTATTAAAAGTTGCTTCTTCTTTTTTTTTGTTTCGTTTTTTTTTTTTTTTTGCATTAAGTTTGATCAATTGTTTGAACTTCACTTCAGCATCTAGCATTTTAGCATGCAACATACATATTACAGTTGTTACAAGGTTATATACATTTTATGAGTTTAAACTAGCATGTTTTTTATATGCTAGAAGTTCTGGAAGTGGTCAAAACAAAATGAAGACACCTCTACTGAAGCACATTATCCATCAGCGCCTCGAGATATTTTGCCGATCAACAAGTTGAACACACTTCTTTGCTTCACTATATTTTCTGCTATAAGTGGGCAACAGCTACTGTATATGTTTTTATTTTTGATCTTCTTCTACAGCGCTGTCCTTCAACAGACAAGTAATAGACACTGTGAAGAAATCATCTTATAGTCAATGTTATTCTGTATTTGTCACCGAACTAGCCACAAATTCGACAGTAGTCAATGAACAGAAACAAAATCATCTACAGGGCTAACTTTATGTTGGTAAGATACATCAACGTTAATGTCACTATTTTGTGCTACGTTCATTTCACCCTCTCAGCTCTTCCACACCATTATTCTGGATGTCTTGGGCAGAGTGTTAGGACCGTGTTACAATGACCACACCTTGCTGCTCAGTCTGAAATGCGCTCACACTTTTAGCATTATCTGTCTTCTTCTCGCACGTTTTGCCATCGCCATCTTCCCGCTCCTTCAATCAAATAGTTTCGGTTTATTCGCTTCTGTCGAGTCAACCCATGTGCCGATGCTAGAAGACAGAACTTTGGGACAGGGGGGAATCATCCGTGTGGCACTTAATTCAAAGTCTAGTGTTCAATATTCATAATGCTCCCATGTTTTATTCTGTTAAAAGTGGAGAAAAGGTTTTTGTGTGCAAAGACTTTGAATAGAAGGAGCCTGAGGACAACTTTTTGAAACACAAAATCCTCGAGTTGGCTGCCCTGAAAATGTGTCCTGACATATGAAGAGGAGAAAAGAAAGGACATTTTCTTGGTCACATTCCGCTTTACAATAGACACACTATTTGATTTTAAATGTTTGTCATTGACTCGTGCAGGTATCAACAAAGGAAACTGTTTTCGGATCAATCACTTCCCGGAGGATAATGACTACGACACAGACAGCTCCGAGTACATCCTACGTGAGTGTGTTTGACGTCGTCATCTTCACGCACTTCACTTCCAAATCTTCTCCTCTTTGTTAAGTGCCACTGATGGCTTCATCACAAGGGTCCTTAATGAGTCATGACGTTGCCATCCCGCCCACTTAAATCCGAATGGCATGACGCTAATTGGCACAAAAGAGATGACAAAAGGGTGTGCTCATGACGAATTGGCCTTTCTTAAAACACGTCACCCATGTGACAACCAGTCAATGTAGTTTAACGTAAATATGGTTTGAAAAAAATAGTGATTCACATCTGCTTTCAAGAAAATGTTTCCAACATAATAAGAAACATTTGCTTGAAAGCAGATGTGAATCACTATTTTTTTCCAAACCATATTTACGTTAATTATGTTGGTTCATGTCAAGTTCATCAATACAAACACTATTTGAAAAAAATACTCCTATTACTGCATCTGCTTTTGTTTGTTTGTTTTTGTTAGTTTTTACTGCATCTACTTTGGCTACAGTACAATGCTTAATTTATGGTCGCATTATGGAATTTTACTTTAATATTTTTTTATTTTTTGTGGTCATTTTTAGTATTGGCAATTGTTATTGTTTGTATGTCAATATATCCCATATAACAACAATTTGGTAATATCATACTATGATACGAATAATGCCAGGAATGTCATCTTTGGCCATTTCTTTCTTAAGTTATTTTTATTTCCCCACTTGTTGGAGCAGTCGACCCGAAAAATTTCTTTACAATAATACTTTTATGCTTTGTGACTTTATGTCTGTGAAAAACGCTATACAAATAAAAACTTACTTACTTACTTACTTACTTCTAAGCAGCCCTAATAGTGTACACATGGTGTTCTGATTAATATTGTGTTTGTGTAATATGAGTTAAACGGCACAAACCGCCCAGCCATCCATTGTCACTTCTGAGCAGTGGGCATCTGTAATGTCATATTCAGTTGACAGCAAGTGACAAAATGGCCGCCCCCTGAGTTGTATAAAATTGGGTGGATTGTGCCAGTTAACTCATATTCGGCAAATCAGAAGGCCGTGTTACACTAGTGGGGGCAGATACAACATATTATTTGAAACAAAATTTTTGGGTTGACTTCCCCTTTAAAAACATTTCATTTTTATTTCAATTTCAATTGCGTTTTACTGGTTATTGGGTGCATTAATGGTGGAAATGAGGATTTGTATTTTTTTTTTTTTTATATCAGAAAAACCTGGCAATTGAACAAGGATGTTTAGCCTTGCTATATCCACTGTATATATCCTACAAAATTCAGGATTTTATAGCTCTCTCAGTCTGAAACAGAGTTATGAACGCTTTTGAGTCAACGTTGACAACGGGTGCAATTATCAGCTAAAAGCACCAAAATGGCTGAAAACAATGACTAATTCTCCAACTTATTTTTGCCCTAACGACTTTAAATGGTATTGGCTATGAGTCACTCGGACGACACTTTCAATTAGTAACGCTCCTTTTTTTTCCATGTGGGCAGGTATTGTGCGAGCCTCCAGCCTCTTCCCCATCCTCAGCACCATCCTGCTGATGCTGGGCGGCCTGTGCGTTGGCGTCGGACGCGTCTACAGCAGGAGGAATAACATCCTGCTCAGTGCTGGGATTCTCTTTGTGGCTGCAGGTAATGTAATACGCACGAGAACATACAGAATACAGTCATTCCTGATTTGTTTTTCCTTATTTATTATTGCCTTCCAACAGCAATGTTAAAAAAAAATCGCACATTTATCATTTGGCACAGTTTTCAAAACGGATTTCCTTCCTGACACATCCCCACCTTTTTTTTTTTTTTTGTCTGGGCTTGTGACTGGCTGTAGATGAATGTCGAGGCATTAGGAGGGAATGAGCCCTGTCCGGCGTCCACCATTTGAGGCAGCAGCATGAAACACTACACCGCCAGTGATGAATTCAAAGTGAAAGTACTGTATAAAAATATAGTAACTATGCAAAATGTAAAAAAAACACACCATCTGTTTGGGATCTGGTAATTACCTGCCTTCCACTAGAGTCAAAACTCTTGAGTGAGTGATGGGTGATGTCTGCTGATGAAAGAGACACCCACATATTATTCTTAGTAACCATCATGTTTTCAATAATTCAGTAGGATTGTGTACAAAAAATGGTTTTATGTTTATTTTACAAAGATTAATTTTGTGCTAAAACGCTTTTTAACTCCCAAGTTGATTAATGAATTGTTTATTTTCCATTCAGTCAGTGTAATCAATAGGGGTGAGCGTGCGCACCACTATCTGTATCTGTATTTGGAGGGGGTGTGGCCTAAACCAGACATGGGCGTGGTTGAACCAAAAATGGGTTGGGCTTACATCTGTACATTATTTTACGTGTGAAATTGATATGATTTGATCAAAAGTTTCTATATGTTTTTGTTTATTTGGAAACTATTGGCAAAACAGCCTAATTGAGATTCAGATCAATGATTTTGATCACAAAAGTAAGAACTATTTTTCGAACAAGCTTATTATAAACTCAGAAAATGTATTTGCAAATATTTACAGAACAGTCTGAGAATTGAGATTCAGTGTTTTTGATCACAATAGTAAAGGAACTATTTACAGGACAACTCACTAAATGTGCATGAACAAGAGTTGTCATACGCAACAGCTTTCTTTAAAAAAACAAACAAAAAAACTGCCTAACATTCTTAAGGGATACTTGACTAACTGAGCCATTTTCAACAGTAAGAAGATATTTTCTCCAATATAATTAATGTGATAACTTATTTTGCATGAACAATTAATACCTTTAAAAACTATTTTTTTAAGTTTTCCACTTGCTGTTGACTGAAGATGAATCTGAATATTCCTCACCTGTGCTGAGGAAATAGGTAACGAGTCTGACCAATCACGGCTCACCTGTTTTCTGGGTTTGGTGAACGAACTCAGTCATGATTAGTCGTTTGACTCGTTAGCTATTTCCTCAGCACAAGTGATGTCATCTTCAATCGACAGCAAGTGGTAATGTGTTTTTAAAGGTATGAATTGTATTTAAAAAAAAATACTGACATTATCAAATTAATTCTAGACAAAATATTAAGTTTTTACTGCTGAAAATGGCTCAATTAGTCAAGCATTTCTTTAAACAGTGTTAATTAAGGTTTACGTCTGGATCCAGAGTGTGGCAAGGCTTTGTAATTCATTCTTCTTTTATCTCTTCAGGCCTGAGCAACATCATCGGCATCATCGTTTACATCTCCAGTAACGCCGGCGATCCAAGTGACAAGAAAGACGAGGACAAGAAGAATCAGTACAACTACGGCTGGTCCTTCTACTTTGGCGCCCTCTCCTTCATCGTGGCAGAATCGGTGGGCGTCCTCGCCGTCAACATATACATCGAGAAAAACAAAGAGACGCGCTGCCGAGCCAGGCGCGACTTCATCAAATCCATCGCCTCCTCTTCGCCGTACTCGCGTATCCCCAGCTACCACCGCAGACGGAGGCGCTCGCGTTCCAGCTCCAGGTCGTCGGAGCCTTCCCCGGGAGGGATGAAGCGGGGGGGAGACATATCCCTGTATACCTTCCACAGGGACCCTGTGAAGGTGGGGAGGCAATACAGTCCTGAGATTGACTCTGGCTTCTTGCAGGTCCACAACTGCTTTCAGAAAGATGTGAAAGATGGTGGCAACAGGAGGACCACACCCGTATGAGTGTTCTTGCTCGACTTTACAATACGCTTGAAAGCAACACACTAGATATTACATTATGTGGCATATGTGGCATATGTACTAAAACGAGAAAAAGCCCTCTTCGTTGTGCTGTTTAGAGTATGAGATGCCAAAAACGTGATTAGTTGACTTCAAGCTTTAAACGTTGATGGGGAATCATCAAGTCTGCTAATCACTTCAACCCCTGATATATATTGTACAGTAGATGCAGAAGTATCCTCTCTTGAAGCTGGGCATACACAATCCATCCACTGTTTTGACTGATAATGGCTAACAATGAATGCGAGCGGTATCGTTTTTCATTGCAGCTGTTCCATTTATGTCCTGTAGATGGCAGTAAGAACATGTTTCAAAATGGCTCTAACCATCAAAGCACTCCTAGAAGAAGATCAGGCCAGATTGTAGACTAGTAAGACACATGCCTATTTATCATTTGTACCTTACTTTAAAATGAAAATCCAGAACACCCACTGAGCGAATTTTGCTAAAATCACTTCATCATGTGACGGGGACGGCCAACTGGAAATATGAGTTCATATGGGCTTGATTGGTACAGTGTATGCTCAGCTTTAGGTAAAAATGATGTTGATAAATGTGTGGCAAATCAGATTAAAAAATAATCATAATAAAGTCATATCACTGCCATTTTTAAAAAGGAGATGGTTGCTTGATAGAACTTGTTTTACCTGAAGCAAATGTATCTCCAAGTGTTTACTAAAACTATGATTTGTGTGTTGTTTACTTAAACGCAGCTGGTGCTAGGCCCTTCTCCTCTTACCAGAACTTACTTGCTGTGCAAAAGCCTACACAATTCTTGTTAGTGCTGGCTTATCGCGATATGTGAAATGTGCTAAACAGCTCTGAAACACTGCCACACACGTATACTGTAATGTGCTTTATGTAAATAGAGATACATCTTGAAAATTGTGTCAGAATATTCCAGGGTTAATCTAAAGCATGTGTTCATTTATCTCAGCATAAATGTGTGTCGTTTGCTCAGGGAAGGTATCAAGGACAAATTATAATTTGTCACCGTCCAAGGAAAAGCAAGCACCTCCTACTTCTTCTGTTTACATTTCCATTCAAATTTAGAGACACGTAATTTGCAATGTGCTCTAAAAAACAAACAAACAAACAAAAAAACTACAACTCCATGTCCTATTTAATTGCTAGATGCATGGTCATCTTTAACAAAAAAGCGCCTCATCGCTGATAAATGCCTCCCCTCAGGAACCACATTGGTGGTTGCAATTACCTTTGCTATGTATGTAGTGGGCACAGCACCTGTAGACGCAACATGGCTTCTGTAAAATTTAAGTTAATGGTGGAGGGCGTGTCTAACGTGCCTGTGTCTCTTTCTTTTGAGTTTTGGCCACAGATGAAAGCAAACACAGTTCAGAGAACTGAAGCACATTTCTGTGTCGTTAGTGCTGTTTTTAGCACGGACTTTCTCTCAGCTCACTCACAGATGGCGGAAGTGCCTTCTTCTTGATTAGTTTTGACAGTCAGCAACAGTTTGAAAGAGCGATACCGACACCTACAGGACTGAAGTGGAACAGCAAAGACTGTTGTTCCTTCGTCTGCAAGGCATATATCTGTGTATATAAATATATAAAATGAATTTGTTTACGTGACTATTTGTTATGAACTAGTCACCGTTGCGCTCAGATAGTTAGTGTTTTAAACCCTCCACAGCCAAAAGTCTTCGCTGCCAGCCTAACAATTCTTTGTTTTAATCGGATGTTTCATTGTAATGTGATCATTGTTGCATGTTGGTTGTTTTGTTTTCAGACCCTGTTGGCCTATATTAGCAAAGTTTGCAATCAATTTAATACAGTTATGTCATTTTTTAAGCAAGATGTTTGTATTTATAGTTAAATTGTAGTCAAGTAAAAATGAGGGGATTCATTTTAGCATGTGCTAGTTGCTCGTAGAGGTTATATTTGGCTAATGATGCAGGCGTGCCGTGCTGTGACGCTTGATGGCAGACAGTCGGCCAATACGAGGTGTTAAAGTGAAAATGCACAAGCAAACTTAACGCTCGACCGAGCTAACAGCCTGCTGAGCGTTCTTCCTCTCCAGTGTCTCGTAACATGAGCTCAAGCAAAGCGGGTGTTGTTTGGGTGCACAAGATCACACACGCTTCATTGTTATCGTGCATGACTTGACTTTTGAATATTTTGCCCAGTTTGGGATCGGTCAAACTCGGCCTCATTAGCGAGTGTCGGTGGTCTCTGCAAAGTCTCAACTCTCAAGTCACTGAGCCTTGATTTAGAATGGACTTATTTTGAGTCCGCTTGCGTGCGTGCATGTAGCTTCCTCATGCCAAACGGGTCTTATGACCTTGTTCCCCGTCAACAGTTCTGAATTAGGGCGTCCTCTCCGTTCTGTGCATCAGTTTAATTTACATCCATGGATCTGCTCTGACATTTCTATCCACAATAAAGCTCGTGTTCTAATCCTGCTTGTTGTGTCCAGTTCAGTACCTCCTTCAGTAATTGACAAGAGATTGGCAGGGGTCACCTCTCTCTGCACTCACATAGCCGCCATGCTTGTTAGCATTAGCTGGAGGTGCAAGAATGACACATGGGGTGTGGATTCTGATGGGATGATGTGACAAATAGAAGATGACACCACAGTTCATACCTCATCTTCGTGATAGTGAAACACCATCACACAATGACACGCCCTAAAGAAATCATTTACAGCCGGTGGGTGTTTATTTTTGGAGTAGCGTCTTTGTTTATGTGAAATGTCCTGCATGTCAATAAATTTGCTTCACATCCATTTAGATTTTTTTTCCCTCTCACTCTCTAAAGGCACCCCCCCCCCCACACACACACACACACACACACCCACACACCGGAGCACTTATCTCAGACATGGTTCAACAATGTTACTCCTCCCTTCCCTGTCCTCTAGTGGCCCATAATATTGAAGTTTGAAGTTTATTGAACATATGCACATATACACGTATAATTATATAAACACAAAGTTAAAAGTAAAAAAAATAAAATAAAATAAAATAAAAGAAACATCCAATAAATATCTATGTATATGTTCAAGGGAGTAGGAAGAAGTTGAAAACTTATCCAGTCCTACCCCTTATTCTTCATATCCTATCACTTATTTATAATAAATTACATTTTTAATAAAAGAAAATATAATGCTACTCGTATAAAAAAATAAATTAAAAATAGAAATAAAAATACACTAGTAACACACATATATACAAATTTCATTACACTCATATTTATACATCAAAGAAAAATAAGTAAATGAATAAATCATTTCTACAATCTTCTTAACTTATATCTGATTTAAATAATAATATTGAATTTTACTTTTAAACATTCTTTTAAATTCAACAAGTGAATTACATCTTTTCAGTTCGGTTCCCAAGTTATTCCACAAATTAACTCCTTTAACGGAGACACACCTTTGCTTAATATTTGTTCTTGTTTTGGGTTTTTTGTATACACTTGTACCCCTTATATCATAAGGACAGTTTCTAATTTCAAACAACTTTTGAGTACTGTGGCAGAGTAGATTATTGTATACTTTATACATTATTTGTGCTATTTTAAACTCAACCAAGTCATAAAATTTCATTGTATTTAATTTAATAAATAGTGGATGTGTTGATTCTGTATATTTTGATCTATTAATAATCCTTATGGCTCTTTTTTGCAATTTAAAAACAGTGTCAGTATTTGTTTTATATGTGTTTCCCCAAATTTCCACACAATAGGTCAAATATGGTAATAATAATGTATTATATAATGTATATAGTGAATTCATGTTCAGGACCTCCTTGGTTTTATAGAGTATCCCTATGATTTTTGACATTTTCCTTTTAACATTTTCTATGTGTGGTTTCCAACATAATTTATCATCAATAACTACTCCAAGGAATTTATTTTCATACACCCTTTCTATTTCAATTAAATTCACCCTAATTTTAACTTGATGAGTGATTGGTCTAGTACCGAAAACTATGAACTTGGTTTTATTTAAATTTAATGATAATTTATTCATATCAAACCAATTTTTTATTGTACTTAATTCATACTCCACAGTAGTCAGAAGCTGCTTCAAGTTGTCTCCAGAACAGTAGAAAGTTGTATCATCCGCAAACAAGACACTCTTGAGTATTTTCGAGACACAACAGATATCATTCATATACAATATAAATAATTTAGGGCCCAGCACAGACCCCTGAGGAACTCCATGAGTAATCTTCAATTGTTTTGAATTTGTATTTTTAAACTGCACATACTGATATCTATCATCCAAATAACTTTTTATCCATTTATATGCTAAGCCTCTTATACCATATTTCACTAATTTATTCATTAATATAGAATGGTCTATGGTGTCAAATGCTTTCTTTAGATCCATAAATATCCCAACAGTAAAATTTTTATTGTCTATGTTGGTAGCTATTTCCTCTACAAGTTCCATGACTGCCATTGAGGTGGTCCGTTTTTCTCTAAAACCGTACTGATATTCACTCAAAATCTTATGTTTCTCAATAAAATTATCCAGTCTATATAAAAATAATTTTTCTAGAATTTTTGAGAACTGTGGCAACAATGATATTGGTCTATAATTACTAAATATATGTCTATCACCACTTTTGTAAATAGGAATTACTTTTGCTATTTTCATTTTTGATGGAAATATACCAGTTTGGAAAGACAAATTACAAATATATGTAAAAGGTTTTACAACATATTCTATAATACTTTTTACCAGTGTCATATCAATATTAAAATAGTCGGTAGACTTTTTATTTTTTAATGTTTTTACAACATTTAATACTTCAATATCATTAACACCATTTAAAAACATAGTGGATGAATTATTTACAACGTACTTATCTATTTCATGTTTATTTCTTGTCTCTGGAATTTCATTTGCCAAATTTCTACCCACATTAACTAAATATTCATTGAAGTTATTGACTATGTCTGAAATTTTATCGATTACACTGTTTTTATCTTTTATAAAATATTCTGGATAATTTATTTTTTTAGATCTATTTTTAATTACATAATTTAGTATTTTCCATATTTCTTGCATATTGTTTTTATTCTGCTCTAGTAATGCATGGTAATGATCTTTCTTCCTTATACGTATAATATTTAATAATTTATTTTTATAGGTCTTATACTTTGTTTCAGATTCCATAGTTCTTGTTTTAAGAAATCTTTTATATAAAATATTTTTCTTTTTACATGCATTTTCTATCCCCTTTGTCATCCATACCTTATTTGGACCTTTATACTTCCTTTTAATTTGAACTATTGGACAGTGTTTATTGTATAAAAAGTTAAATGTTGACTGGAATTCACTATATGCAGTGCTAGGATCGTTTTTTGAATAGACTTCAGACCAGTTATGCTTTTCTAGGTCCAGCTTAAAGGCAGCCATGGACCTAGGTGTTGTTAATCTTTTTTCAATTGTGTAAGTTGACGGCTTCATAATTCTTTTTTCAAAATAATCATGAAGAACTGCAAAGACCGGAAGATGATCACTTATATCATTAATAAGGAGTCCACTTTCTATTTTAAAATCTATTTTATTTATAAATATATTATCTATTAGTGTAGCTGTATCAATTGTTATTCTACTTGGTTTCGTAATGACAGGGAATAAACTGTTACTATACATCATATTTATAAAGTCGGTTGTTTTCTGGTGTCCATTAGGATTTAACAGGTCAATGTTAAAATCACCACACATTATTCGCGTTTTTTTATCATTTGTATAACTAAGAATTTCTGCTAGTTTATCGTTAAATGTGTCAAGACATGACCCAGGTGTCCTATATATACAACTTATAATTACATTTGGTACATTTTTCATGTGTACCTCAATTGTCACACATTCCATTACGTTATCCATGGCAGTTGTCAGATGTTCAACTTTACTACATTTAAAAACCTTATCAACATAAATTGCAACACCTCCTCCTCTTCTGTTTTCCCTATTCATGGTAAACAGTTCATATCCTTCCATCTCAATATCATTTGTTATCTCATTTTCAAGCCATGTCTCTGATATGGCTATTACATGGAATTTGTTAATTTTACGCAAGCATTCTTTAATTTCTGCAACATTTTTATGTAGACTTCTACTATTAAAATGTATAATTGAGAGTGCATAACAATCATTATCTATATTTACATTTAGTTGTTCATTTGTATAATACTCACAAACGATATCATAATTGTTGCTACCAAAAAATGTATCTGGGTCAAGGGTATTTTCTAAATCAGATATCTTATATTCCGTATAATCAAATATTTTAAGGTTATTTCCCTTAATATTGAGTTTCATCACTTCATAATACAGCACTGCATAACTGCAGCTTTCCTGACTAGTTTGAGGCTTTAACTTTATGTTTATTGAGCCGGATTCTAATTATTATTGATATTATTGAGAGTTTATATCATGTCATAGTGGAGCTCAAAAATATACCAAGCACACTGACTCGTCACACTAGCCAAACAATCCAAATTTTAGACGTAAGGTCCACACAAGCTAATGTAAAAATCCCCATGGAGGAAATCATTTGTCAGTTCAAAAGGATGAGAACTTCATTTGGCTTTAACCCATGAAGAAATGTTGAAGTCAGATGGAGTTTCACCCCCTGGTGAGATTGCCTCTCCACAGGCACCAGCTCTCCTCTTAAGTTCTCCAAAGTGTAAAATGGCTGACATTTCTCCCGGCAGGGGTCTTTATTCCCTGCTTCCTGTGGATATTGATGCCATACAGTGAATCCGGAACCACAAGGGGTGACATCTGTCACTGTGATGAGGTTCAGTTTCGCCGGGAGCAATCGGAGCTACAGTATATCCTTTTCATTTGAATCATCCAACACACTGGATATTGACACTTGACCTAATTAGGTTACTGTGCAAAAACAACAAATGAAATTTAAAGGAAATTATATCACTTTGCATCAAAAATACTTTGATATCTCATAAAGTTAAAATGGGTTAAGATATAGCATCACTGTAGAAAGTCACAGTAACAGCAAAATACTGTTGCATACTCATGGAAAGGACCCCAAAATCATGCCAAATTCAACAAAATAAAGTGAAGTATTAAAACACAAGGAATAACACAAACTAAATAAAAAAATCTGAGGAAACAAGTTGGTTAGGGTGAAGACAACGCTGTGATTGATGACTCCTCAATACAAAGTAGGCAAAGCAAATGTTTGTACCATTGCCCACCTTGTTGCGCCGCAAAAACAAAAAACATGAGTGTGTGCGCACTTAACATCATGGAGCCATGGTCTTAAATTATCAACATAAAGTCACGTGAGGAAGCAGGTGTGTGCAGTTGATGGATGTGTGAGCCTGAACTCACAAAGACTGTTTCACTATAAGTTTAAGGCGCAACAAATGGTGACTTAAAAAGAATTCAAAGGAGTGGAGGTTCATCTACTAGTTTGTATTAGTAGTCTACTTCAGTGCTCGGTGTTATTTGCTAAAATATTTTCTTGGTCTAACACTGTCCTTAGCGTGACTAGATGAGCAGAAGCAAGCATCTGGATCTGTAATTTCCGACAGTCTGCGAGGTCATGAAGGTAACAGAGTGTGATTTGTGATTGGATGGGGACGAAAGGAAGTCGAACCAGAGGGAGAAGTACAGTGTACTTTGGAAAGGATGTGTCATGCAGTACAAGTTTACAAGTTTTGGCGTGATTACAACCGATACTAATCATTTGTTTTGAAATAAAGAACGAGTTAATAGCTCATTGAGCGAGCCAATCAGGTGCTGACAGTGTGCTACTGTGGGATTCCTGTGATCACAAAGCCCTCTCTTGTATCCAATGAGAAAAAATTAGTTCATCTATAGATTTGGTTTTCTTTGAAGGCACGAGAGAGAAAAAGCCTGAGTTCAAAGGAAAGCTGGGGTCAAATTGACCCAAATGAAAAATAAATGGTTTGCTTTTTATTTCTTTGTTTTTGTACAAAACAATCCATTTTTTTGGGTTGTTTTGTCATGTTTTGTCTAAAAAGTAATTAATTAATTACATACATAAATTTTGGGGATGGGTAGATGTTTTTTGTATTACGTGTTTAGAAAAAAAAAAAAAAAAAAAGTTGGATTAAATTTACCCAAATAGCAGTTGTTGGCCCTTTCTGACACATAATCGGGTTATTTACCGAGTTGTTTTTTGTTTTGTTTTTTTTTGGTACAAAATTATCCTTTTTTTTTTCCTTCTTCTTCTTCTTTTTATTTTATTTATTTATTTATTTTCATTTTATTTGTTTGTTTTTTTTTAGCTTGCTTTGTGGGAAAAAAAAGTTAGCGGATGGTCTTTTTGCCCAACTGGGCTCTTTTTGAGTGAATTCCTATGAAATCCTACTAAATTTTGACCAGGTTCAGTGTTTTTATGGTCCGATTTACTCACACATGTGAGCAACGGGATAGGCGCACAGCTTGACTCATCAGTCACATTTATAGCATGAACAACGCCCCCCTACCCCGATTTCAAACCACCAACCACCCAACACTGCCACTATCCCCTTTGGCCGCAGGCAGACAGTTGGTTTGGTCATCAGCTTTCCTGATCTACCTCAACAGCTGTGCCTCTAAACTTGCAGCCCCCTCAGTGGGAGCGAGCATCAGAAGGAGCATTAGTGGGACGGAGCAGTTTGACCCTCTTCATTTGGAAGCACAGGCACACACTCAAAACGCAGACACAGAGACGAGAATTCAAACGCTTGCTGCTGTCAGTGAAGTGGAAAGAGTCGTCGAATGTGTATACGACAAACGATTTTCTCGCTAGACTGATCACAGAGGCACCTGGAAGTATGGAACAGCGCACCAAGATAAATATTGCCATTTTTGTGCTGCTGGTGGGCATGGCCTGCATGTTCACGGCTGTGGTGACGGACTACTGGGCCGTGCTCAGCCCTCAGGTGGTGAGGGTCAATGACACGTGCGAGGCGGCCCACTTTGGCCTCTGGAGGCTGTGCAAGAAGCAAATCTACATCGGCGCTGACGTCTACGAGGAGAAGCATGGCTGCGGACCCATCACCCTGCCTGGAGGTGAGGTCAGCTTGCAAAAACAGGTTGTTTTTTTTGCTGGACAATATCCACTTAGTTCCTCGTTAGCTAGCAAGAGCAGAGATGCTGGTGCACGTCAAGGCCATTCGTGAAAAGTAGCAAAGAAACTAAATTGAGAATTGAAAAAACTTTGTGTTCATAAAATTAAATGAAAATATCTTTCATTTTCCTCAATTCTTTTCATACATGAACTTTCGAGGTTTATTTTAAATTAGGGGTGTCAGGTGATTAAAATTTTTAATCATAATGAACCGCATTACTTCAATAGTTAACACACGATTAATCACAAATTTTATATCTGTTTTAAACGTACAATAAAATGTTGAATAAGATTTTTTTATATAGATTTTGTATTTTTTATACTGTTGTTAACATAAAAGTGAAAAAATGTTTAAAACTAATAGAAATATGTCTGCATCTTTTAGTCATTGACACAGTAATTTCATAATAATTCATAAAATTGAGTTAAAATTAAAACTATATGCTGTACTGTAAAAAACGAGTATGATATTTATTTGTGTTGGTCATATTTCTGCCAGTAGATGGCATAATTGCATTTGTAAGACGTTGGTGACAGCTCAGTGCATTTTTCTTTTCATAAGAACTATCTGATCTTTAACATGTAGTAACTTGTTAAATTCCGCACATTTTTAACATTTTAAAATACAACTTGACCACAGCCTCCACAAATGTATGCATTAATATGAAATTTCTTCCTGCTAAATTTTGGATGTGTCTGCTGCGTTGAAACTGGAATTCCCCCAGTAGAGACTTTGCAAGTAAGAGGCGGTCATAAATCGCGCGTAAAAAAAAAAAAAAAAAATTAGTGGCGTTAAAGGAACTTTAAATGAACTCAAAATTAATGCACTAATTTTGACACCCCTATTTTAAATGTATTTATTTCAGTATTACTGTGTGGTCACACAGGAAGAGGAAAGTTGAACAGTTGTTAGGGAATTTTAGTTTACTTTATTACTCGATAGTTGATGTGATTTTTTTTTATCTTGCGCTCGACAATTTAGTAAAAAACTAAAACTTATACTAAAACAAAAACAAAAAAATGAAAACAAATAACAAATAAAATCTCTAAAAATTAATTACAAGTAGCTGAATATAAAAAACAAAAGTTAAACCAAAATAAAAACTAATTAAAAATCCAAAACCATGCTAACCATACTGCAGGTTTACAATCTTTATTGAATATTTTGCACTTGTGTCTTGTTTGGCGTTCAAAGAACATGCTTATTATTCGTCCATGCTGAGTGGTGAGTTTTTAATTGACAGTATAGAAACTTTGAGCTCAATAAGAGACTGCATAGTGCAAGATGGAGAGTGCAATCACAAAAAGTCCCGTCCAAAACAAATTAAAATGATGGATTCATTAGCGTAAGAAGAGAGCAACTGTTTGTG
Organism: Festucalex cinctus; assembly: GCF_051991245.1. Lineage (NCBI taxonomy): Eukaryota > Metazoa > Chordata > Actinopteri > Syngnathiformes > Syngnathidae > Festucalex > Festucalex cinctus. The sequence continues at coordinate 14,594,179 of NC_135416.1, forward strand.
ACTAAAATATCATTGCCGCAAATATGGCTTATGATTGGAGTTTGCAGCCAAGCTTTATTCTTATCATTCTCTAGCTATATGGAAGTTGGCGGGTTTAAAAAATGACCTAAATTTAAAGTTGGAAACTTAAACCCATCATTCAAAATGTACATTCGTATAAGGGCAATCTGTGTTTCTGCACTTGACACGATTTCAAATATTCCTCCACTGAGTTCCAACTCTGTGATTTTCAAACATTATTTGGGCTTCGCAAATATGCTGCGGAGCATCAAAGTGACAAATGATGTTGTCAAAGCTTCTTTTTGGGACAATCGGCAGGGTGACAGACATTCACGTGCATTTTCAGCCTCCTGGGAAGACTGTAGTTAGCAGACTCATGCAGATACAGTATATAGCCAGTGATTGGACCCTACTCAAACATATATATTATTAAAATACTGTATAATACCAAACCATCCATTCTACATACTACTCAGACAAGACCACCATTTGCTATTCCATGTATAGTGGTGCTGGCTTGAGATTTTTTTTTTTTTTTTTATCAGATTATTTTTCATTAATTATACAGTTCATATGTTGGAGTCAGGTTTATACCTTTGCCAAAGTATGCATAAGGAAAGAAAATAGTGCATTAACAAAACAAATGAGGGAGAGCGTTCAACTGTTTTGGCCTTGAGCCTCCGCTTGTAACCAAGGTTACAACACACCACAGTCAGTGAATATACAAAGCATAGGTTTGCAGGACAAGCAGTGCTTCAGTGTAAATGATGATGCACCAAATGCTTTAATACATCTAAAAACAGCCTTTACACTAAAGTATACATGCCTGATTTTACTCTCCACTTCTAGTTTAACCTGTCTAGACAGGAAGTATGTAATCCTGACACTATAACAAATGTTTGTATTTCAAACAAGTAGTTTGTTGATTTCGTCTTTTTGTTAGTAAACAAATAAAAAAAAAACACTTGTAGACAGTTGTTAGTGCTTTAACAAAATTGAAAAAGGTTTTAAAATTATTTTTGGTTGGAAAAATGAATCTTTATCAGTATGGTCTTGTGGGACATTCAGACGACGACAGCAAATTGCAACTGATGGCGTTAACGAAGCTAAATCATTTATCACATAAATAAAATAAAAAGCCAGATTAGCGGCCATCGCCACGCTGGCAGCCGTTGTTTACGAACTGCGTAAACCCGCTTGAGAGTGGTGAACCTCGCCGGGCGTCTCCTAGGCCGCTTGCTGTATTTGGAGAGGAACGTTATTGTTTATCACAGCCGCAAGTCTTTAAGGGTGGCGTCAAAAGCCAGTGATAAAAAGCAGGACTAATACCGTTAGTAATGCGGTGAGATGAGGTCATAGTGAGACTCTCATCGGGAAAATATGGCTTGAGCTACTGCTGAGGTCTTACTGATTGCAGGATTACAGTGCAGCCGTGTTGAAATATGAAACTGTTTTTTTTTTCCCCCATTGGGAATATTGGAAAGAGAACAGCATCAAACTAATACATCCTAATAATAACTACAGGACAAATTTTAAGTAGCGTTTAAGCGTGAAAAGAAATTAAGCATTTTTATGAGTACAATTTTGCGAGGGACTTTGAATGTGACTTGTCGTACTTCACATAACTTCCTGTACATTCTTCACTTCTGCTAACAACCTATTCTACTTTCTTTATTGCATCACAACTGGAAGGAATGAGGAAGGAATTATGAGAATTATATAAACATAAAATAACATTGAACTCAACATGTCTCCACACAGAAACATATGTAGCATTCATATAATGTACTTTATATACCTGTGCACTTTGAGATTTATTTTATAAATATAAAAAAGTTACAAATAAAATCTATTATTATTTATTATTACCTGATGTGATATGATGCTATGTAAAGTCTGCGGCCGCCAGACATTACAGATACAAATATAGGCCCCGCGAATACTCAGCTGTCTTGGCAAACAAGTGTTCATGACCAGTGCGGGTCTTCTCTTGAGTGGCGGCGCCACCTGTAAGAAGCCGACCGCGCTCCAGAGTTTGCCACCCCACTAAAGAAAGAATTCCCCCTGCTGCCTTCACATTTCCCGACGTTCAAATTACCCCACACTCAACAAAAGTTGCAAGGCGTAATGCGGTGAAGTGAAACGGCTGCTCCCATTTGGCTTCCTTAAAGTGTTCACAGGACATGCTCTTGTCGGAGAGAGCATGTGCCAGTCTTCTCTGCTGGTGGAGTGTGTGTGTGTGTGTGTGTGTGTGTGGGGGGGGGGGGGGGGGGGGGGTTCCCATTTGGAGTGTCACAGCTCCGGGGGGGGGGGGGGGTTCCCATTTGGAGTGTCACAGCTCCGTAATTTTGTATATACTCAACAGCCATTGTATTAGGTACATTTAAATGAGTTCCAATATAAGAGCTGTATCAAATATTCTGTTGTTTTGATTTAGAGATAGACAATTTTTTTTTTTCAGCGCCGATACAGATACTGGTTAGTTGTAGTCAAGAAGGCCGATAACCGATATTTGGAGCCGATATTCATTTTCACTAAAAAGGGAAATATTGGTGTGAAATTTTTAGAAAATACAAACCCCAACTCTAACTTTGTTGAAGTGTCTTTAAGCATATGATGATGGATTAACTTTTCAGATTTAAAAATGTTGATTTATTCTTTTAATGTTTTTTTTCCCTCTCTTCAATTTAAGAGACTTAAAATACTTGTCTCTTGTTAAGAGACTGAAAAATACTTGTCAAAAAAATTGAATAAAAAGTTTAGAAATTTACATTTATGTATATAAAATTTTCAGTAGGAAATGTCATGTTTTGGTTCCATGGGGTTAGGTTTTGTTTGTAGTGTTTGTCCTGAGTTCTCCCCATGTCTCGTTATCGTTAACCTTGTCCACCTGCGTGTGTCTTCCCTTCCCAGTATGTGTGACCTAATTAGTGCCCTCTGCCTGCTATGTTTCCCAGGTGTGTCTTGTTAGTGTCTCGTTAGTGTTGTATTTAGTCAGTGGGGTTTGTTCATGCGTTGGGGTAGCCTTGTCTTGTCTTGTCTTGTCTTGTCTTGTCTTGTCTTGTCTTGTCTTGTCTTGTCTTGTCTTGTCTTGTCTTGTCTTGTCTTGGTGTGGTGCGGTGCAAGTGTCTCTACGTCTGGTCAAGCGTCTCTACCACTGGTCATGTGTTCTCTCTCATCCAAGCCAAAGTGTTCCTCTCTCACATCAACCCAAGTGTGTTCTGCCAAGTTTGTCCACATTCTGCCAAGTCTGTTCTGCCAAGTCTGTCCACGTCCTGCCAAGTCTGTTCTGCCAACTCTGTCCACGTCCTGCCAAGTCTGCCCACGTCCCGTCAAGTCTGTCCACGTCTGTCCAGTCATGTCGATCAGTCTGCTCACATTCCAACCAAGTCATGTCCGTCACCATCTTTGTTGTTAATAAAGTTCCTCACGTCGCCCTTCCTGTTTGTCTCCCTGCCTTGTTTCTCCGCCATTGGGTCCATCCACCACATCCTCGCTCCACACTTCCTGACAGGAAAAGCCTCATTTGTTACTTCCTGGCACTTCCAAATATGGGCACACTGTTGTGCGGACCTTTCATACTGTGCGAACAAGCGCAATGTGTGGGAGGGCTCGTTCGAAAATGGTGGAGCCGACAACATTCGTTAACCAAGGTACCAAGTGCGTGCTTATCACGTGTATGCGCTTTGACGCAAATTATTTGGAGGGAAAAAATTATTGAGCAGTGCTGCTCTGCCAAATTTGCTCTCAAAATGAGTGTGGGAAAAAAAATACAAAACAAATATATGAGGATGAACACAGGACGTTCTCACAGCTTGCGTTGAACGTAATGGCAAGCCATTCTGTCTTATAGACATTCTGTCTTATAGACTACTTATAGAAAAGTAGACACAGTTGTTCCCAAAATTGATCAAGCACTCATATCAACTTGCTTGGAAAATTGCACAGGTTTAAGCGCTGTACAATGAAGGGGAGTTTGTCAAAACATGCACAAGAGATCTTTGGAGTGGGGTGACGGGATGGGTGCAGTTTATGTGTGCCCATGTTTATGATGTGGCTCTTTATAGGAAGACTGTAAAAATGGTGGCCTCTGAGTGGTTGGTTGGCCACGCCAACATCACGCTGAAAGGACTGGTTTGTGTCTCTTGTCACAATAAGGCATTCTAAATATTATAATCAGCTCTCAGTATGATATAGTGCGGCTCTAATTCTCTCCACCAACACACCTGATTCATGATATGATCGTTATTTGGCTTGCTGATGAGCTGATCATTAGATTCAGCTACGAAGGAGGGAGACATGGAAAACAGGCTGGATAGGGGCTCGAGAGGACCGGATTTGGACACCACTGATGTATAGCCAATGCTGTGGTCCACTATTGTATTTTATTATGATTGATCATAAACACTGACAGGCTCTCACATTACATTTTCTCGAGTGAACATCATTTGACTGAAGTTTTCATCACTCGTGTTATCATACTTTGACAACAACCATACTGTGATAAGATTAAAAAAAGACTCAAACCAAAAATAGCCCTTTACTGTGGATGAAAACAAAGACCGGTGACATAAAATGTGCTGAAATACGACTACTTCAACATCCTCAAATGATCCCTGGATGGATGACACAGAAGGTACAAGAGTGGCTTTAAAGAGCTTGTCAACACAGCCAAGTAGACAGCAATAAACTAATGTTTAATTTTTTTTCCTCTTTGCTGTAACAACTGCAGCCAGGCACCAGTTAACCACACATCCAAAGGCAAGATTCAGTGAATGAAGTCACTTGGCCTGCAAAGATTTCCAACTCTTTCTGCCTTACAGTCTGATTGTAGTGAGATAGAAAATGTCCTAACATGATGTACTTACATATTGCCCACAAAAGAGTGACGCAAAATGAAGCAAGGATTTGAATTTCCTTAAACGCGAGTAGTACGTTAATCGCATTTCTTGCAAGCACTCAAAGCTATCTATAATTCACAAGGCTTGACAAGGTTTGAAGTAAAACTACAGTCAATAAGTGTGTCCTCCAAATCAGATCTTGTTGCTAAGTAACCTTTTTTCCCCCCTCCTCGAAAACAAGACCAGTTTCACTTTCATTAGAAACATTTTAGTACTGAAGAGCTTCTTGTTTCCTTATTTGTTTTATGGCAGGACTGCGTATGAATACCATTTGCTGAATTGGAAGTAACGAAATTTCCGTGCACATTCAGATAACGCTGTGAATCCAGGATTTAGTTATCTTATATAAATTTCTTTAAAAACAAACTTCTTCTTGTTATTTGCAAACACACTGCTGAGATTGACTGGTAAAACATAATTCAACGAAAATATTTCACTGCTTTATACCATGTATTTATTTACCATACAAGCTCCATGTGACATTCTTTCAAACTCATCTTAATAGTTTACGTTGGAGAACAAATCCTTCACCACGCCTAATAAAACTCAAACAGATAACAAGTATTCCCATATGAAAGCATTGCACTGATGTATCACAGTGATGGGAAAGCGGGATTAAGAATCCACATGCATGTTGAACCTCATCGCACAAGCCGCATCACTGACATGCACTTGCACTTTGCATGAGCTCATGCAATAGCAATTTGTCACAGCGGCTTTTCGCTTACACGCGTCAACGTTCTCACTCCATCTCACAAATACGTTGGCCTGAAAACACGGCTTTCTCCCGATCAGACATGCGTGTGCTTTCAGAAACACGCTGCCTTTGAAATGAAAAGCTCAGTTGTGTGAAGTGACAGTGAATGAACAGTTGTTATGGGAGGTTAGACAAAAACGACACAGTTACATAGATGCCTTTATGAAACGTCCCTAAATGATCCCACAAAGTTGGAAGTACAGTGTTCCCTCGTTTATCGCGGGTTCATCTTTCGCGGCCTCGCTGCTTTTTTACAGCGTGCTTTTTGGTTTGTTTATTTATTTTTTGTCTTTGTGCGGTATCTCTCGAACCTTACGTCTGACATACAATCCGCGGATTCGTCTCGACGACACCTTTCCAACAGTGTCTGTCCTGTTGCTCCATGACATTGCATTCCGGAGATAGAAAATATATACTGCACTGTATAATAAGTAAAAAAATAAATAAAATACTTTTAATGGAAAAAAATGACTGTAAATAAAACAAAATATAAATGATGAATGAAAAAGCATTCATAATAAACTAAAAATCATAACAAAGCAGAAAAAAAACAGAATAAATGAAAAAATATATACTGCACTGTATAATTAAAAAAAAATACTTTTAATAGAATAAAATGACTGAATGAAAAAAAACATAAATGATGTATGAAAAAGCATTCAAAATAAACAAAAACTCATGCCAAAGCGAAAAATCATATATAATAAATGAAAAAATATATATACTGTGTTGTATAAGTAAATTAAAAAAAAAACATTTTTAATGGAAAAAATAATGTAAATGTAAAAAGAACATATAGGATGTACAAAACATTTGTATAAAGTAAAAATCATACCAAAACGAGGATTTTATTATTATTATTTTTTTAATTAACGCAGATTTCCATTATCGCTGGTAGTTTTTGGAACGTAACACTCGCGATAAACGAGGGAACACTGTATATGATTGTTTAGATTAGAATGTCTTGGGAAGAAGCAAATTTAAGGTACAGTTTCTTGGACTTTAATATGTCCTAACATTTTATATTTTCCATCTGATGTATGTTTAGCTTCCAGGTGTTAAATGTGGTAGAGACGTGAGAATGTGTGACGTTACTGATAGACGTACATATATTCACCATGTATAGTGACAACAGGTGGAGCACGATGTATAAAAAGTTAAAGCATGTGGGATAAATCTTGACGAGGATTTTGGAAAAGATTTGGAGGCTAGGCAATAAATAATACGGAACATAACTTGCATTCTCAGCTCCCTCGACTGCTCTTATATTGCTTGTGTTGTGGAAAGTGTTGCACACGAGCTCTAAGTTTGAAGTTGTAAAACGAAATGACAGCTGTCGGCAGGGCTGGTCTGGCCACCTGGCATACAGGGCAGATGCCCGGTGGGCCGGCCTCTTTTGGGGCCGATGCAGTGCTTTTTATTTATTATTTTCCTCCATTTTACCCCAAGAGACTGGCCCACAATTTAGCGGGACCAGTCCGTTAATCCAGTTTGAATACATATAGCAAACCGCACGATTATCAATAAACATCAGTGGCAGAACTACGTTAGTCATGAGTCGGTCCGGGCTTAAGTCAAAATGCCACGGCCATTTTTTTTTTTTTTTTTTAATGTATTTAATATGATACGTTTGGTGTTATAAGGCGAATGAGGATTAGTTGAAAATGGATGGAAAAACTTGGATAACAAAGAACGTTTCAGTTTTACTGCTTTTTATTCGTTTTGTTGTGTTTCTTTAAAGCGCTTTGTGACAGCTAAGGCTGTTTGAAAGCGATATATAAATAAAGATGACTTGACTAGACTGTCTTCTCCTAATCTGTCCAACCATAACCGTGAATTTGCAGCACACAAACTGAGATATGAATATGCCAATGTCTTGTACAGCTTGTTGCATTGTTGCTTTCATAATAAACAAATGAATATGTGACTTAACTAAACTCTGTTGTTTTATCCATTTAGATGAAAACTGCACTTACTTTGGCCACTTCACACCAGGACAGGACACGGAGATATTTGAACACAAAACACAGAAAGGTGAGTCTCTTCCTGTGGCTGACCCAACCTCCCACAATGCTGCTTTCAATCCGTCATCGTGCGCTTGTGCTCCCTTGCCACATTTGCATTCCCAGCTGCCCCCACCGCAGCAGATGCACCGGATGGTGCAAATACGTGCATTAAGTTGCGTACGCCTCCACACCCAAAACTAAAGATGCTAATGCAGGCATTCATATTAACATAAGCAGCATCCACCCCCATCCTCCAACACTCACAAACAGTCTGTAAGTTCTGCCAAGGGACACGGACGCTGCAAGTTTTCTCTTATGATTGCCTCATCGTTGTGTTGTTCACTTTTGCGTGAGTGCTGTGTTGGTATAAAATCAGCGTTTATGTTCATGGCATGGTCATGTAACCATGAGCACGTGGCGAAACCCGACCAGATGTACCACTATCAGGACAGCACACCTCAACAGAACAAGACAACGCTACCTTGACGGGTGAACAAACCCCACTGACTAAAACTAACGAGACACTAACAAACACACCTGGGAAACACAGCAGGCAGAGGGCACTAATTAGCAACACGAACGGGGAGGGGAGCTACACACAGGTGGTGGAGGTTAACTGTGATGAGACGAGGGGAGACAAAACCGGACAACAGACCCAAACTAAACCAAAATCCAAACCCCCAAAACCAAAACATGACACCAACTTGACTTGCCTCAGCACCAAAATGAGGATGTGTTGGTTTTTACACCGAGTAGATGGCCACCTGTCGACAAAAATAGATCCCCAGTGTTAATCCTGAATTGTGAACTGAATGAAGTTATGCCGTCGTCTTTTGTGACATACAAACAGAGGAGAAAATCCTTGTTGAGAGTGATTTTAGTGCATCTTTAGTGCATTCTGTATCAGTGTGTGTCATGCTTAATTCAATATTAGTTACAATTTTCAAAAGAAGCTCTTAGGTAGAATCCCCGGTTTTTCCGTTTGTCTTATTCAATGACTGGGAAAAAATACATTTCTCATTACAGAGTACAACATATCTGCTGCGGCCATCTCCATCTTCGGTCTGGCCTTCATGATTTTAGGGACTTTGTGTTTGATTGGCTCATGCACGGGGAAAGGGAAAGGAAGACTATACCTCCTCAAACCTTCCGGAATGTTTTTTGCTTTTGCAGGTAGGTGTCACAGGTGTCTCCTCGTGCACCACCACCGCGCAGGTGTGCAACTCATCCGTATTTTTCTTTCCAGGTCTGTGTACGTTCATTTCGCTGGAGGTGATGCGTCAGTCGGTCAAACGCATGATCGAGAGCGAGGACACCATCTGGATCCAGTACTACTACAGCTGGTCCTTCGCTTGCGCCTGCAGCGGCTTCGTCCTTCTTTTTATCACCGGCATCGCCCTCCTCATCCTCTCCATGCCGCAAATGCCCAGGAACCCGTGGGAGACCTGCATGGACGCTGAGCCCGAGCAAGTGGAGTGAAAGGTCGTTAGGAATTAGACAAGAACGAGAGTTGGAAGGACCGTAGCCATGATGGGAAGTTTACCTCTCAGCCATTAAACAACTTGAATGTAGGTCTTTTTTTTTTTTTTTTTTTTTTTTTTTTTTTTATAGTTTCAGAAATATGTACGATGTTTTCCTATTCTCAATTTGTTTCTTATTTTAGGGTTAATCAGGTATCCAGCAACTGAATGAGCTCACATTTAGTTCTCCTCCCCAGATAGTTTCATAATGTGACCATGGTGTGATTTGGAAATAATTATGCAGTGTAGGAAGTCCCTTGCCTTATTGTACATATTTATTTCGTCTTCCTCTTCCCATTAATTTTTTTGTGGTATTTCACAAGTGCAGAAACCAAAAAGGGGTCTCCAAGTCCGGTTCTCGAGAGCCCATATCGAGCCTCTTTCCATGTCTCCCTCTTCCAACACACCTGAAACAAATAGTCAGAATCGTTATCAGGATTCTGCAGCTTACTGGTGAGCGGATGATTTGATTCAGGTGTGTTGTAGGAGGGTAACATGGATAACAGGCTGGAAGGACCGGACTTGAAGACCCCTTAATTCGAGAAACCGAGAATGGAATCCTATTTTGAGATTTAGATTGTTTTTCATTTTGTTTTTACTAACATAATTGTGGAGTAATTATCCTATAGGCAATGAGCAGCTATGTGTTAGAGGTGTAATGCTAAAAATGACTAATTAGCAGTTTCTGAAATGGTTCGATTGCTTGATGCTGAAGGCCTCCCCAATGATCTTCATGATGTGCTCTGCTGCAGCTGTGCTTGTTACCTGTAGTGCATACTTTATCTGTCTACTAATTTTGTGAGGTTTTCTTACAGTCTGAAAAACTACAAAATACATAATACAATTTTGGTGATACGTACTCGTTTGGACACTATATGACCGCATTATCAAATGCAATGATTGGTTATTCCATTTAAAACAAAAATCTTTTATGTATACTTTTTAGTGGCTTTGTCTGGGTTTAATTAACAGTGTGTTGTTTAATTTCGAAATACTATATATTCTGTTTGTGTTTACTTTTTTTTTTTTTATTATTTTTTTTTTTATGAAAAATAAATATGCTTGTGAAACTTACCTTTGTGTTGATTGTGCAGGCAGAAAAAGTAATGGTCTTGGGCCCACTGTTAACCTAACAGTACATGACAATTAGTACATTAACAAAACACTTCTGAAAATCTCAATTTCCTTACACATTTATCAGTTAAGACTACAGCAGCAGTGTCTAACTTGCGCTATTATATCGCTATATCATCAAAATTCTATTTCGGCACAAATAATTGCTTACATGCTTAGTAGTCAAAAGGTACTATAAAATAAATACACTTTAAAAATATTGCTCATTTGGGTCCGTGCGCATGCTCAGTAGCGCGAGGGACTCAAGTAGGCGGAGCTGAAATTGTCCAAATGGCAACTCATTGCCTGGAGCTTTATGCGCTCATAATTTAACCAATTTTACTTTTCTCACTTAATGTGACGAGAGCAAACAAATTAGTTTCTGTCTGACAGGAATTGAGAACAAACATACGCAGCAGACATTGATACATTTAATTAACCATTTATACTAATAAACTTATTTTATCCTGGGATTTACAAAACACGTGTTTTATTAACTAGCTAGCAACGGTCTGATTGTATTTTCTAGGAATGATTCATTTTAAAATGGGTCCAAATACTCTAAACGTATAAAATTTATCATTCGTAGAGGATAATTATGAAGGACAAAAACTACATCAATTTCAATAAAAACACTTTAATAGAGAAACAAAGTAAATAACCTTTATAACACAGTCTAGTTCCTTTATTATAACCACCATCATTTGAAATGGAAAAAGTAAAACTGATCTATTCAGTACTTTGCACCCACATGGGATTAGCCATTGGGGTTGGGGTGATGGATGGACGTCACGTGCCAGTGCAGATTCGCTTCAGGGAGGAACAGATGAGGGCAAAAGGATGACAGAAGAAAAAAAAAAAAAACGGACACTGATCTATTTCTACGGGCTGGGGCCAAAGTTGCTCCCCTCGTTGTGTGGCTCAGTTTTTTTTTTTTTTTTTTTTTTTTTAATTATACAAAAAAAGGCAACCAAATAAACCCCAAAAAAATAATAAAAAAATACAGATTTGCAAGTGTCTTGATAGTCTTTGGCTCAATGCCTTCTGCCACACACACAAAGCAAAAAAAAAAAAAAAAAAAAAAAAGATTCGGAGCTGGAGAGGGCAATGAAAAACTAGTATTGCACAAGGTCAGCCGACGAGCTTCAGACACATCAGGGAGCAACCTCAGCTTGAGCCCTGCTTGAAACACACAAAGGGACATGACCAATACATTGCTGAGTGACGTTAGTAAAAGAGAATAGCTGGCTTATGTCACGTTGTATACATCAAATACACCAACAATTTTTTGAAGCGTAAGGGATTGAACAAAAAGTTCAGTTTTCCAACCACAATTAATACATATAAAATCAGGGGTAGAAAATCTAATTTAAAAAATGAACATGCAAGAAAAAGAAAGAAATCATGACTGCAGTATAGCTGCATTGTGGCACAACAGTTGTAGTACAGCAACATAAATGTAAGTATTGTACAGTGGGGGGAAAAGGTGTCCAACAAAAAAATTTGCCATCCCGAACAATAATCAGACATTTTAGACTACCAACTGGATTTTCGTATTTTCTGACTCAATTTTTTTTTTTGTGTGTGTGAAATTGCATACTTAAAAAGGACATACGTCTGAATAGCATCTACAAAAATTGAGTTGCTCCACAAATTTAGGGTTTGTAAATACCTAGAAAATGCACATTTACAAGTATGCGTATATGCAGCGATATTTAAGTGACAAGAATATGGACCTCGTCAACACAGCGTAAAGTCATCAGCAGAAGTGGACAAGGAGGACCCTTTTCACATTTAAGAAGTTGAACTGCTGTATGAAAAATCATGGCACAGTGGCATGACTTCCCGAGTTAGAGCCAGAGGGGGCAGTGAACACAAAATAGCCGCTGCTTACAGCTTTTTATCTTTTTGGATGAGCAGTTTTCGTATTTGTTAAAAACTAGCAGTGCTCTCATTAAGTGCACCAGCTAGCAAACTGACTGAATTAAAAGCCTAAAAATGCATTAAAAAAATAAAAGTCTTTTGTTGACTGACCAATTGAAATTTATAAACCAAATAGGAGTGAAAGAAAAGCAAACTAAAAATGTTAAATGAAATTGGGATGTCATGTTCACATTAGTAGATTGTCTTATCGGGAGAACATATGCTACAACCAGATCTCAGCCATATCCAATACATGTTCAGAAATCACAAATGTCAGTGTGTTTATATCTTTAAAAAAAAAAAAAACGTTTTGTTTGACTGGCAGTGTTTCCAATTCCCCAGAATGCCACACCATTGGCTTCAAAGCCCCTCTGTTCACATTCACGAACCATCACAGGACTGCAACGTTCGAAACCACCAAACCTTCTTTTCCTTCTCCGAACTGCACATTTCATATTCCCTCTATAATGCGTCAAAGCCCAAATAGAATTGCCACATCTCAATGGCTATACAACAGGAAAATCCTTTAAATAAAATCTGGACTGTATTTTAGTTGACTTAAAAAAAAAATGTAAAAGTAATATTAGTATAATTTTTCAAGAGCATAATCCCAAGTGACAATGCCACCGATTCCTTGTTTCAAGGGGAAGTCAATTACCCGGTAACAAATTCTTTACAATAATTATGTTCAGTGAGGCCCCAATAGCCTAAACACGGTAGAACACCGTATAGAACATATTGTAAAAAAAATAAAAATAAATTGGACTTGACTTCCCGAAGATCCAAAATTGTCTTGAGTAAAGGAGGGGAAAGCATCCTTGTATGACAGCGTTTCATGAAGCCAATGTGGAATATTTGGGTTTGAGGGCTGTCCAGAATGTCTGAAATTATATATGTAACAAGGGTCTACAATAATTTAAGGACATGTCTGTGGCATACAATTCAGTCATTTATTGTCTTGAATGTACAGATTAGAGGAAACTGACTACTTCTATACACGTCTCCATGTAGATTCTGTGTCAGCTGACCACTTAGCTTTTGACCCTTGCCACAACTAGAGTAGTACATAAAACTCAAGTGAAAACGACAAACTTGACGGAAATGCCAACACGTGTGTTTAGTAACCAGCAAAACCAACTTCAATATGCAAGTAAAAATGCAAGGAAGCTAAGTGGCCAACCAATATCTCAATTTTTTTTTTAATACTTTTTTTTTCTTAGCATTACGTACATATACAATTGTAGATAATATAAGTATATATGTTCATATATACATAATGAGTATGTATATATACCGGTAATGCATTCATTATATATACTTGTTTTCTTCACAGATATGTGAAACAGGAGAAACGGTTACAAATAAAAAGGTTTAAAATGGAACAAAATGCAAAAACAAACGTTTCGAAAACGAACTGTGCTAAGGTTTATAATGGGAAAAAAAATGCAGAAAACAAACCTACTGATAGAAATGATTTGTAAATTAACTCTGCACTATTTTTTTTTTTATTTTCAGAGAAATTTTTCTTTTTTTTTTTTTTTAAATTTTTTTTTTTTTTAAGGGTGTTTATAATACAGGGTAGGGGGTGACACTCATTTGAAATAGGAATAGTAGCCATTGCTACCATCTGAACTTCCTATACTGAGCTCCTGCAGGAGTGAGAGTGGGTCACTGTTCTTTTTGGCCTGCTCGGGGCGAATGGCTCGTGGTTTGGGCGGAGCACGGAGAGCACTGGCATAGGACATAGTGGGCGCTTTGTTTAGATTTGGAGCAGCCTGAACGGGCTCCGCGGGAGCCTGTTGTGGCTGCTGCTGCTGCTGCTGCTGCTTGTTGTTGGACATGAGGGGCGGGAACTGTCCGAGGTGCTGAAGGGAGTTGAGTGCGTGGGGGTGTGTCTGCTGTGCTGCTGGAGACTCCGCCTTCACCTGCTCCTCCATCTGACAGAGGGCCTTGGATGCTGCCAAACAACAACAACAATATATAAGCTGTACGCAAATGGAATAAGATACCAACAGAAGGAAAACAGGGGGTTAAATTTCTACGGGTGCGTTACTTTGCCTACCTAGAAGGTCCCGATGATGAGCGAGGGTCCCACCTCCATTACACGGAATGTTCTGGAACGGACCCGGCCCGCCACCGTTACTGGGCCAGAGATCATGTGAGGGGTAGCCGTAGGAGGGATGTGGGTGCTGCTGCTGCTGCTGCATGTGTAGATGGGGGTGGTCCTGATTTCTGTCTCCAGCGCAGGACTGGGACTGCTGGGACATGGCATTGTGGCTATTGGCAAGAGAGGGGTGATCGGGGTAGCTGGAGGAAATACGGCGCTGATAGAGGGGCCGACCTGGACCTCTGGGTTCATACTGGATACATGATAGAAGACAGAAAAGATTAGGAACAGATCTAAAGCAATTTTCTCGCAACTATAGCTTTGTTTATCCCAATGAGAGAATGATATTTAGAGAGCTAAACAACATATTCCATTTTTCCATCTAAATCAGAATTTCTTTGAGGCGAGCTGTAAGCATAAAAACAATATGCAAGTGACTGGCGAACGTTTTTCCAACAATTTGTGACCTTGAATGAACCCTGACAAAAAAACAAGATTCACTACGTGCGCACACTCTCGTTAGTCTGCACCGCTTAGTGAGATACGACGTTGACATTCAGATTAGCTTCATTCAGCAGTCAGTTGAGAACTTATCACAGCTACAGAATGATATTATTTATGATGTTAAATTGTTTTAATTACAGACGCATGGAGCTGCCAAAGCGAAGTTAACATGTTGAACTGGCAAATATGTTCAAACGTACTTTTGGCTAAATGTGAAAACCAGAACGTTTTTAAGAAGTTTAAAAGAAAATGCATTTGGCCTACATTCTACAAATATGTTTGAAAATTAAGTACCGTGTTGTTTATTATGTGTAATATTTATAAATTATGTTTGCATTACATAATTCCAGTTCTGCATTTTTTTCAACATAATGTCGAAGGGTATGCGCATGTTCAAGTCAATACTCCATTATCCCCATGGCATTATGGGAAAAAAATGCTATGTTTCTAGCATTTAGCTACAAGTACACTTGAACATAATTCAAATAGAACATACTTGCAAATATGTTCGAACCTAACATAATTGTAACGACATTCAAACATTTGACAGTATAAAAGACATTTACTCCACATTGGCAGTTCCATGCTTCCGTAGTTAATGATGCAAACCCTGAGGCAGCAAACTCATACAGGTCTACATTGACTAGCCTAAACTGGGTAAAGTTATAAAAAATATCTAACATGGTCGCACACGACATGAGGCCACAGCCAGTTCATCCATTGGAAAAATAATTTAGGAATCTAACAAGTACTGTATACTCAACATTCCTAATATTTGAACAGTTGCAATTTACTTATTTTGTGTATTTTAAAATAGGCAAATTTGAAACCCTTGTGTGATTGACCCATAACAAAACATCAAAAATCTATTTTACATGTCACATTGACACCACAAACCTCTTCATGTCCAATACGAACATATTTTCAATCCGAATTGTTAAAAACAGCATAAATCAAAGCAGTTAAATGCTTGACATCTACCTCATCTACACTGTGCAGGGCAGTGGTTGCAGATGTTCTGGGTGACAATGAATGGTAGGCCTCCTGGTCTTGACCTTGACATTGCTGAGATTGCTGCTGCTGCTGCTGTTGATGATTATGATGTTGCTGCTGTTGCTGATGGTGAAGCTGCATTAAATGGACTTGCTCCTGCCTGCTGTGTGGAGCCATCATGGGTAGTCCGTACGGAAGGCCGTGAGCCTGGTTGCCCAACAGATGGCTCTGCTGTGGCGGGCTCACAGATGCACCTCCGCCATGGGACCACTGGGCCTCCTGTAAAAGGTATTTCACCTGTGACGGGGGTGGGCTGGCAGGGTGGGCTGGTGTCTGATGTGGGTAGCAAGCGCTATTGTAAAGTGAATTTCCAACAGGATGCTGCTGCAGAGCTGCAGTGTTGAGAATGTTGTTGTTCAGCTGATCACGTCCGCTTTCATGGGGCAAATGCCCAGGTGGAAATGGGCCGGCGTGATTTGACGTGGCGGTTAAAGATGATGAGGGGTCAACTGAGGTACGGGACTGGCGATACTGGAGAAGGCGAGATTGTGGTGGGGGTTGAATTTCACTTGCTTCTCTGTTTTCAGGTGGCTCCTGTTGGGGGATCTCTCTCAATAGGCCCGTGTACCTAACAAGTGAAAACACGTTAGACATAAAAAAAAAAAAAGGGGGTAAATAAAGGATAAATAGAAATCCATTATCCATTATTTTCCCATACCTGTTGTCTAACCTGTTGAAAGGTGGGCCAGTGGAAGCAGGTAAGCCAGCTTCATCCTCCATGTTGGCACCAAGGCCCCAATTAACCGCACGGTGCAACTGATGGGAAAAGCGAGTCATGCCCGGCTGAGCAAGGTGGGGGATTTGCTGGGGCACAGGGAAGGCGACGCCCCCCGGGAGGAAAGGCCCTGTTGCTTCATTCCACTGGCTGAGCCTGGCAGCCTGCTGCTGCTGCTGGTTCAGGACGTCGAGAGCCAAGGGCCGCCGAAGATCTAAAAAAAGTAACATTGGCTCGAGAATGCTTTTGTGACTTTGCGTATGACTGAGATCAAATTAAATACAATCATGACAACTCACCAAGACCATCTGCGTGCGCTGCATCTTGTCCTTCCTCCCCAAAGCTACTGACTCTGTTGTTGTGCTGTGATAGATTTGGGTGGTGACCCCCCAGGTGGGCCATAGGAGTCCTGATGGAACTACCCATCTCTTCCACACTTGTAGATTCTGGCGCTTCTAAAGTGGGAGACTGGATAGCCCTATGTGGGGCAATATTGCCACTAAAGAAGGATGCGCTGTGACCTGCGCTTGGGAAGGCGGGGCTGATCTGACTCTGCTGGACCATTGCTTGATGTTGAGGCTGGTTGACCCGATAAGGCAGCCTTGAGACTGGACACTGCTGGGGGAGGGCTCTTCCACTGGCAGGATGTGTGGGGAAGGCAGGGTTGGGTGGTGCCAGATGATAATTCAGTCCTCTCTGAGCTGCCGAGGGTTCTTTGCGGTGAAGCAGTGCTGGAAAACCAGTTATCCCATCGGTCTGCGATTCTACACTTCGACCTGTGTCAAAATCGCCCTAGAGAACAAAGTATTGAAAAACTAGTACTGTACAAAAGTCTTAAAACCACAATTATATATGATTTTATCAACTGGGGACTAGAGTGAAAAATAAAAATTCAAGTTCATAGGTTTGATATCAATACTTCCAATAACCCTGTACAAAATTCATAGTCTAGTTCATAAAAACTAAAAAGCTTGTTGAATTAAAATTTGTAAACTACTTCAGTCAATTTCATCCAAAAATAACTGGTTAGCTTTTTCATCTAAACCAGGGGTGTGCAAATGTTTTCTTCCAAGGATCACTTTGACATCTTAAATTTTTTAATATACTAAACCAATCCATCAGTGTAGGCAAGATATGCAAATGCATGTTTATATTTCTATACAATATATACTGTATGGTTAATAAAGAGCTAGGTATCAAAAAAGCAAAAAGCCAATGATTTTTCAGAATTTTAGGGTGGCTTGTTTCTTCAGTCTTGCCGCTCAGTGAGACAAATGACATGAGAAGAGTCACATTTTTATCCTTGTCTATGGCACAGGCCTCTAAAAAAAATGGCTGAAATATGGACACCTTAATTTAAAACTGTGTTTTTTGCCTGCACCCTAAAAGTATCGGAATCGAGAATTGCTCAAATTCAAACGATACCCAACCCTTTTTGTGGCGCAAGTCACTGCACTGTATATGTTTGAACATGTAAAGCGGTGTACCTGTTTCTCCTTCATTTCTATGTTTTTTCTTTCAGGTGTCTGCTCTGGCTTGGGACATGCTTCTAATTTACCTAAAAAGTAGTCAACAACAACAACAACAACAGTGTTACTATCATAATGACGTATCTCAACTTTTGTTGTGAAGTAAAAATAACAGCATGCCATTTCTGACTGCATCTAACTGTAGATCTGTATCAGGGCTTGGTTGGCCCACTCCGAGGGGAGAGGGATGTACCACCCCACTGCAAGGAATAGGGGAGCCTCGATTCTGGGCCTGCAAGAGGTTAAAGTTGTAGGCCATGGCTGCCTGGTGGCTCATGATGCGCGGGTCAACAGCAAAGCGGTTCTGATAACTTGGCCAAGGCAACTAAAGAAGAAAAAACACAATCAATTAAGCATGAATATAATCTAAAGATTAAGACATGCTTTTCAATTTCAAACTACTAGATTACGTTATCCAAATTTGGCTTGGGAACATTTGTCAGTATGTAGTCAATGTTTCTATCGAAGGGGGAAACTTACAGGAAGGGGCATTGGCATGACCATGTTTCCACCATACACTGCTGGGACGTACAGGATGCTGGCGCCTGTGTGAGGGTCTATCCTTTGAACAGGACTTGGTGACTTGCCCAAGCCAGCTGGGGCGGCACCCACGGGCGGTGTAAATGCCTGGATTGGGTTTCCCATTAGAACAGCTGGGTTGGGCTGGACTGCAATGAGAGAGGAATAGAAAAGTTTATTTTGGGATGAAATATTCTGAACAGATTTAACAGCATGTATGTTATTGATCCCACTTCACTAGTTTCCCTTGAAAGGGTGTTTGTTATACTCATCCGCATCCACAAAGGCTCTTTGCAACTGAAATAATTTACTATGAAGGCAATTGCTTTTTTCCCCTTTTTTTAAAATCCTCTAATCTTTATCTACTGAGTGATTTTTTTAAAAAATTTTTATGAAAGCTAAGGATAGATGACTATGATGGCGAGATGTCATTATTCCATCTCAAGCAAGCACACGCCTGACAGAGGTGAATGCAAAATTTTGTCATTGAGTTGACACCATGCATTATGAACTTTACACACAAATTTAGATGTTTTGGTTAAACTTCCATCAACGACTTAACATGAGCAGAAGATTGAAAACACTCACCATATCCTTCAGGTGGAAGGTGGTCTGTGTGGTTAGCATGTTTTCCCTGCAAGATAAAGGATCATTAGAAAATCACAACAGTATCTTAAAAGTAACAATTGAGTGGCCTTGTGTGGCCGCTCCAGGAAAAACCGGACTTTTAGGGTGGCCGTGGATGTAACAATTGCTATTGCAGCAATCAAAGTGGACAATAGCAGAGCAACTAAATGAGACATGTCGTATGCTTCTCTTGCAGAATAACAATTTCAAATGTAATTTGGAGCCAAGACTCAGTTATGTCACTACATGCCTATGGATCTAATGCTTTAAGTATCTAGAGACAAATCTGTCAGCATAGTTTCCATCTATCTGGTGTACTGTGTGTCTAAATGCTGTGTATAAACCTGCCTTGCAACATTGAACCTCTATGCCAAACATACATAAGACAACTGATCCAAAAAGCATCACACAAAAAAAGGACAGTCAATCACAAATACTAAAACAATGGGAAGACCCTTTAAAACACGCAACATACTGCATATACTGAAAAAAACATTTACTGGAAATATCAGGATCAAATGTTACATATCTTAATTGCATATGTTTGTGTCACTAAAGCCAACTGATGCTGCAGCTCATTAGGCCCATTGGGTGATGGCAGCAGTGTCGATTTCATTAACCTTTACCTCGGGCCAGACAGCAGGGCCAGACATTGAAAAAAACAAATGTACCTACAACAACAAGCCAGTTTTGTCACAATTTATTTATAGCTTACATACATAATGGCTTGCATAAGAGAGCATCAACACAAAACACATTACTACCATAGACTACAAAACATTGCATTATCTTCCATCTATTTTTTTTTCCATGTCCCCATCTTGTTCGTATACATGATGACTAACAAAGGTCAGGTGGTAACAAGATAAATGAATCTGCAAGTGAGTTGGATATGTGTTGCAAAAGCCTTCCTTACCTTGGGTGGTGACTGCTGCTGTTGCTGCTGTGCCTGCTTTGTGGATGCTGCCTGCACATGCTGTGGAAGAGGATGGTGATGGGGGTGTAGTGCCTGTGAAGACGGGTGCCCTTGCAGGGGCCTGAGGGCACGTGGTATAAATTCTGGAGCCAGAGGGTTGAGAACGTAAGTCTTCTTTAGCTCCAGGGCCTCAAGTTGGGCCTTGATTTGCTCAAACGTGATCCCGTGGAGGCTTGAATTTTCATGGCAGATGGAAACAAAATGCTCCCAGAATTTTCTGCAAATGAACAAATAGAGGAGGCGGCATTTAAGGACGCATCTTCTGCAGTGGTTCCTAATTACAGAATCATAACGAAAATACAGAGCTAGTCAAAGCTAAACTCCTTGTGACTGCGTTCTGTGGGGTTCGGGGTTGGTACAGTGAATGTGCGTTTTTTTTGGTTTGTTTTTAAATAGGAACTGAATTATATATACACACCAAGCTGAAAATCAGGTAAAAAATACCAAGAAAATAATAGCAAGTTGAGATTGACTACACTTTCACAAATCCACAAAAAATGAATGACAGCCTGTATTTACCTGCAACGTCCAACAGAGCACAGTGCAATTGGGTCTCCCACTACCGCAACCAGCGACTGAGCTCTGGTGATGGCTGTGTTGAGCAGTTTGTAGTTGGACAAAAATCCATAGTCCAGATCCTCAGTGGAGTCCTCCACAAGCTGCTCTTTCCTCTTGATGGCCGTTTGCTTGCGCTTGCAGGTATGCCGCGTCCGCACCGTGCTTAGGAACAGCACTCGGAACTGTTTACCTACAAATGTGCCTTGATTGAGTGTCTGAGAGCTCATTCAAAACTGACATTTCATTTAAAAACAAAAAATGCACAAACGAAAAACTACTCACTTCTTGAGAATTAATCACCATTGACACTAAAAATGAATATTCATTTACATTTCAAAGAATAGTTTGTTTCAACAAATTATTTCCAACCATATCACAAACACAATCAGAACCCATTAAAATCTGTAATACAAAAAATAAGCAAGGCCCTGTAGTTATTTAATAAATGGCTGTGGAGGTTGCTAAAAATCAGAAAAACAAACACCTGTGCATGTTCAAATTCTGGCATTAACCAGTGCCGTTTGAGTGCATTTGTGTCCGCCTTTTATGTGCAACTAATGAGGTGCTTAATAACCTGGAAGAAAGCATCTATATAGAACACAAGTGGAAGAAGCATGACGCTTAATCAGGGGAGAGATCTGTTGAAGCTCTTAGAAACCTTATAATAAGAATTGATGTGTGAAGGTCAATATGCACACTCATTATTACAGTGGGACACACTGAATTGTGCTGCTCACATCCTCATTAATTCCAGGATACAAAACTGCATTGAGAAATATTAACAAGGCCTTTTTGGATCTAAATTGTATTTGCTTGTGATTTCTGTGTACTTCAGGTATCGTTACTGCTTGTGCCAATTATGTAAATCTTGTCAGTGCCTTGTCAATAATTGACTGCCAATACTAGTTGCCCCTCAACAGTGAGACATGGCTCTGCAAATAATGCTTCGTGATGGGATCTTAAAAGGGACTGCATATAAGATGTACCTCAAATTTAAGTGGGACAATTTTAGAAACATTCTCTAGTCTACCAAAAGAGGAATCCATGTGTAGCCAATGGATCACAGCAGTCATAAAAAGGGTGAAATACAACTTATTGCTTGTGTAACGATCGCTTCCTATCAGGTGAGTCAATTACTCGTCAATTAGTCATGTAGGTGTAGTTCGTTTGTATAGTTATTAAAGTGAATTATTATTTTTTTTTTGTCTTCTGTTTTTATAATTCATTAATCAAGAAAAAAGATTTTATATTTATCTGAATACTCAATTATTCAATAAAATTTTCAGTAGGATATCCAAATACCAAAATATTTGGCAGCTGCAACCCTATTACATACAAAACAATAGTAACCTGGTAAAGGCTTTTTCCTTACCTTGGACATTGAGTACTCTTTCTACGCTGACCTCATGCAATCTCTTCTTTCGAAGCTCGGCCCGAATGCGAAAGACCTGGTCCGAATACGGTGAAACCACTCCAATGCTTCCCTCATCCAGCTTTCCCCAAGCTACTGGCCACTTCTTGCGCAACTCTTCCACACGCTCCACAATCTCAAATACCTGTAAAACAATATATATATTTTTTTAAACTGCCAAAAAAAATAAAAAATAAAAAAATCCTTTTCAAAAGCACCTTTTGGAATAGAGTAGCAGACTGGCCCAAACCTTTTACAGTTAAAAATTATTCCCCAACAAAGAAACTGTCCATATGAAATACAGCAGTGGATCACCAAACATTCGTAGTACAACAGGCTGAAAGGGGTCAGCGCTCAGTCCACGCTTGACGACCATAACCAAATGAGACAAACTGTCGGTGAATCATCCATCACATTGTACACATGAGTCCTCTAATTATGTTTACGGGTTTCAAATGTCATTATAGTTCGGACATCAGCTTTTAAAATGCATCATCTTGTGTTTTAAATTACAGTTGTGTTACACAGTATCTTTTTGGGGCGTACCATAATTAACTTATCTGAGAGTGCTAGTCATCAATTCAAACTACAACCACTAATAAATTAATGACCTAGAAATGCATGTCTAATGACATTTTGTCACCGCCCAATGTACCGTACCTCTATTATGTCACACATTGAAGTTTATCATAATCAGGAAAAAACAAACGTATTGTTCAGTACCTCAGCATTGTTGTAGTAGGCAGTGCTGTTCTTCTCCTGGACATCTTCTCCTCGTGCAGTGAAGAAGGTGAGAGGATAGAAGTCTTTGTGAGATGGCTGCTTTCCACTTGCCATCAGCTTGCCATCATAAAACAACTCTGACGTGTAGCTGCCGTGTGAAGACAATTACAAGAAGGAATAAGACAAAAGGGTAAACATTTAAACTGAAACTCAAGTTTACAGTTTATACATTTCATATTAGTTAATTTCTCTGGTTATCAGCCAACCACTCAGGTGGACATTTGTATGCATATTAGTTACACTAAAAGCAATAATATATGGTTATACCAAAATACCTTGCCTTAGAACTGAATGTCAATTGTATTTGATGTTTCACAGGCCAAACTGCAGCTTTTTGACAGCATCTGAAAAACTCAGCGAGCATTGCCCCAATCATGAGACTAATCGCTCCCAACACCCAAGCCAGCCTGCATCTCTCTCTCTCTCTCCCTCTCCTCTATTTAGAATTTCATCTCTACACAACCATCACAAGGCCAGTGCACTGATGGCTCACACCTACTTGATAATAGCTTCATGGGAGCGGTAGTTCTCACACAGAAGGATGCGGCACGGGAATCCTGACGGGTAGTGCTCATATAGTCTGTCCAACAAGGAAACATGCAGGTTTCGCTCGCGGGCGAACTCGCTGTACACAAATGGACTGAGCTGTAAATCGAAAAGGAAAGACAGAGGGGATTGGTCAATTTTAATTATCTACACAATATTACCTTGGTGTGAGAAATACTTTTATCATCAGGCTTCCTAGGTGAGACTGGCATATCATGCTATAACAGAAAAGCACAGCTCTGCCACCCCCCCCCCAAAAAAGAAAAAAATAAGGTATTTTGATTGAATCAATGAAGCAATACAGTGCGAGGACATTTTAGTACGGAAACAACATTCAGATGTCATACAAACGTACATAACGGAGATCATTATCCTGCTCTAGGCAATCTATTTTGGCACTTACCTGCATATGGTCTCCGGCCAACACAATGCGGGTAGTGCTGCTAGCAAGGGCAAAAGGCATGATCGTTTCACACTCCATGGCCTGGGCAGCTTCATCCAACAAGATATGAGTGAACAGGCCTGAATGAGATGGACAAATTGCATATTTGATGAATGGTGAGTAATATGATTTGAGACATTCAAAACTTGACCATGCATGCTTGTGTTGTGTCCAATATGACCAGCTGGATATAAATCTGAAGCCTTCACACTTCGCAGCAGTTAAAAGCCACAAATGTAAATGTATAAATTGTATAAGGCTCAAGTGGTTCACAATTTAGGTAAGAAATTGGTAAAGTGTGTGTTACGAAAACAAAATGCTCTGAGGACGTTAAGCCTGGTAGGACAATAGTATAGGAACAAAAATATTTGAATTTAAAATGGATTCACTTTAATTTTTTTTAATGCCAGTTACCACCACCATAAAAGAAATTGCTCCATCGAGGACACAGTTGATTCCTTCAAGATCTTGTCTGAAATCAGAGGTCACCTTTCGATCTTTAACTGCTATTTGTCATTACTTGTATGATAATGGAGATTTCAACTGAACAGGAGCCAGGATCAGAATGAAAGTAACAATGAACAGCACTTTGGGAAATATATCGTGAATAATAAATATTTGTTCACTTTACACACTCAAGCCCTTGCATGCTTTCTTCCACAATGCAGTATATGTGACTTTGAATAGCTGTGAAATCAAATCTTAATACTAACAGATTATGGGCTGTGTTGTTCAGTACGTCTGACCTCTTAAATTGTCAATTTTATAGCCTTAATTATAAAATAGCCAGAATTTAATTTTTGATATTTCATCATCTTGAAAATCAGCATTGCATTCCTTATCTATGTGCTAAATCCCATTTTGTGGCCATAAATTAACATGATCAGTAACATAAAACAGCCTAAACATCTTTCCAGGGTACCCAAGCATAGCTTTGAGGATTTGTGAAAGCAACTTGGTAGATGTTTTAGCAGACATTGCCTCTGTTCCCGACTGTTTACATCACCATCAAACACTCGGCGGCCCCAGAGATGGAACATGGGGAGTAGGCTAATGATGTAAAGTACATTAAAAGAGGCAGATGGCATTCCCATGCAACAAAGCCCACCCCACTAACATTTGGCGGCAATCATTTGCCTGCACTGACAAAGTGGTTTGTTTACCTTGTCTTTTTTATGCTATTTAGATGAGTTAAAGTTACGTGGATCTTAATGAAGTATATGAGATGGAAAGTGTCTCACCAGGCTCCAAGTCTAGTTGGCAGAGGTACTGGGAAGTGCTGAGGGTGACCACAACCACGCGATGCCTGAGGATGTCGTCCCTTGTAGGCATTTTAAAAGTGACCTGTGTGTTGGCGATGAGACAGTACTGCTGGACCACTGGATGAACCGTCTTCACCCAGCGGTTCCGAAAGTATACCCTAGAAAAAGACAACATAATAATCAATGTTTCAAACCGACATTTGACTACTTGGGGATCTCCCATTATATATTTTAGCATCAATCAAGTATTACAGTTAAGAGTTTGTGTGAATTTCCTTTCATTTCAACGATATTACGTAAACCTTTTATACACAGAGTTCCCACATTTTAAACAGTAAGCTAGCACCATTATTATACTCAATTTAACTGTCACCATGAGGAGTGACATGTTATCTGCAATATAGTGGCAGAAATCAGTCTTTAGTGTACATATCTATACCTGAGAGGTCTGGCATGTGGGTTGCCTGCTTCAACATAAGGATGAAGGTAGTCCTTAATGTAAAGGTCAGCTGCACTGTTGGAGTGGGTGCAGATTAGAACCCTGCCGAGACAAAAGATAAGCCAGAGAGAAATCATACACTGGACTTGCTGCAAATATTGTGTCCCAATTATTTCCGAGCTGAATCATCTGTTGAAGATAAACAAACATCACAATTCTTCCTCCCAGGAAAACAATAATAATTTTAATGTAACAATCAAAGTTCATAGAGGTTATTGTTTTTTTTTTTACACACAGTTATCTGCTGAGCCAATTCGAATTGTTGCAAACCAAAACAGCAGCACCTACTGAAGCAAAAGCAGCTCAAAGATAAACCTAAATGTCTGTCTTGACTATTTGTTAACGAGCTCCCTGGGCAATATTAGTTTTATGCTCATATTCCAGTGCACTAGCAGTAGTCACTCTGTGATGCAACATGCATTTTACTTCTACCCAAAACGCTAAATTTTCTATATGCAATTTAATTATCATTCCAAAAATAAAAGCATTCAATCACAATATAGCCTAAGCCTTTATCAACCTACATCAAAAGCTGAATAAAAATAGATACATTGGCTACAAGATTGTTAAATCATTAAGTAACAACATGATGTGTTAGTGACTTGAGTACATAAGAGGTTATACTGACTATTCTAAGAGTAACATGAGTGTATTGTCACTAAATTTGAATAGTCACCACCTTTGCTTGTCTTGGCTTTTAAGACATGTATAATTCATCCTAGACATCGAATATTACATGCATTCAGAGTGAAAGGTAAAATAAAGATTACATTTGCTACCAGTTTTCACCCCAAAAATTTTTTTTTCCCACCTTCATGTTACATATAGCCAACCTTGTGGCATTTAAGAAACAAAACGTTCAACAAAGTACTTCATTGGCTTCAGTTTGTTACAAGTGCCACAAATGAATATAGATAAATTGATAAAGAATGCTGCATAGGAAAATTGGTGGTTTGGGACTTTAACGAAGGTGACAAACCTTCCGGCCAAAACGTGATACAAATAAGTCTTAATAAACAAACATACCTGCTTGTTTCCTGGCGGAGGATGTGTTTGACGGCCTGTGCCAGGGTGAACGTCTTGCCAGTGCCATAGGGTCCAATGATGAGGACTGGGGGCAGTGGGATAGAAAGAGGGGTGGTGATGGCAAGAATGGCCTCTTTCTGCTTGGCATTCA
This sequence comes from Festucalex cinctus, assembly GCF_051991245.1. Lineage (NCBI taxonomy): Eukaryota > Metazoa > Chordata > Actinopteri > Syngnathiformes > Syngnathidae > Festucalex > Festucalex cinctus. The sequence goes on from NC_135416.1 coordinate 14,621,107, forward strand.
GACGTGGATCCAGCTGTTCATCCCACTGCCTGATGGTTTAAGAAAGTTATTAATAGACAATGGTGTTATTGAAGTAAAACCCACTACAAAGAGACTTTTTATTTTTATTTTATTTTTTTTACATTTTTAGGCCTTTTGAAAATATTGCCTAGTAACTTTTTTTTTATGCAAGATGATGCAGAAGCTTAGTAAACAGCAGGGGTATACTACTTGATCTGCCCTTAACACCAGTCATTAGTCCAACCACCAAACTGACCGCTAAAGCTGAAAGGTGCCTTCATCCTGGCTGACAGATCAGCAAGGCAAACGATAATTGATCATCTCATAAATTGATGTTACAGGCCCTATGTATTGCTGTTACAAGTTGTGTAAGACAAATTACAGTTCCAAGAATTGTACCGGGGTGGTGGAACTGCAACATTGCAGTGTGTTTACAGTGTGAATTACCTGTTGGGGCTCCAAGGGATGGTTGGGACAAGGCTGACATCAGGGAAAAGAATGCTATTGTCTTTACTATCTTTGATGCGATCCAGGGCATAATGCATCTCACACAGTGGAAGCCGGTTTAGCTGGAACTGGAGCTCCACCTGATGTACAAGCAACATCACTCTTTGACTAAAGAGACAATTTAACTCAACAGCTTTACCATAATAACGCCCACACTCTCTCTTAAATTTGGGCTCTATAAAAAGAAGAAGCGGGAATATGAAACAAAAAAAGATAAAAAGGTACAATGAACACACGGTCAGGTGAGGTGGTCCTGCACAATTAATCAAATTTTAATCATGATCAAAATTTTGAATTATTTAAATTTAAAATGCATGCTCTGCTGCACATCCAATCAAGCACTTTCTCGACCATGAGTGAGCGAAACACCAGAGGGCAAACACATGGTTAAAGGCTTCATTAAGATGCTTAAATAAGCAAACGTAGCCTGCAGCGGGATTCTAAAGTCACTCTGTGGACTGATGACAGCGAGTTATGTCAAGAGAAGAAAGTACAACAAATATCAGAGATAAGGAGTATAGTGAGGAGCTAGTGTCTCTAAAGGACTCAACATCAATTGTCTGGACTTATTTCAGATTCAGGGTAAGCAACGGTGAATAAATAATGGCATATTTATTCAGTGATCCTGAGGTACATATTATGGTGTGTTTTTATTTTTTATTTTATTTATTTTTTAACAAAAATTGAAAAAGGAATGAATAATTTTCCAATTTTATTTTGCATTGAAAAACATTTTCGAGCAGTGCAATAAAAATAAAGGGCTAGGGTTTTCACAAACAAATAATCATGATTACAATATTGATTAAAACAATCATGCTTGCCATTTTGCCCATAACCATAAGCAGATTTCTGAATAACGCACGCTCATGTCTGGACCATTGAGCCAATGTCCTTCTGGAATGGTGTGACGGCTGGACGTTCCCATTTTTTTCTTCTTTTTTTTAAACTTGTGTATACTTGAACAGAGGAACACAGCACCTTCGGGCATCTGGAAATTGCACTCAAGGATGAACCAGACTTGTGCAAGGCCACAAATCTCTTTGATATCTTTTGACTTTCCAATGATGTGAGACAAAAAAAGCAGTGTGGTTCAGGTGTGCCTTCAAATATATCCACAGGTGTGTTTCTACATAAAATATTGTCCATTAACCTATCAGAAGCTTCAAAACACAAATCATCATCATCTGGGTTTTCCTACATTTTGAAAAGGCATAGTAATCATGTTGCATAATGCATTCTGTCATTTATCAAATAGAAATAATTTTGGCAATCCATTACCATAATCCAAAACAGCAAAAAAATAAATAAATAAAAAAATAAAAAAAAAATAAAATAAAAAAATGCCTGCTTTATTTTCTGGTAGTGAGAAAACAAAAGCATGCGTTTCTTTTTTTTTTCTCTCTCTCTTTTTTTTTTTTTTTTTTTAATAGTGTATGTAAACTTTTGGTTTCCATTGGCGGTCACAATACTGGTGGAAAATAATTATTCATCTTGATCTAATTTTTTTATAAATAAAAACCTGGCATTTCAACAGGGGCGTGTAGACTTTTTACTAGGGCTGCAAGATATTGGGAAAAACATGCAACATGCAATATCATCACTGAATATAGCAATATCAATATTATTTAACATATGCCAAAAGAAATGACATTATGAAATTATCTAATGAAAGAATTACATTTTGCTCGTGCGTCAAAATACGCACGCTCAATGTATTCTTAGTTAACTGCATTTACCCTAGATAATATTCTACTATTGATGGCGATGCACATTTTAAGTTTGCGTCTGACTGGTCAAATTCAATAAAAGCATATAATTCCAAAAGAAACTTCCTGCATGTCCATGCGATATGCATACTCCATGGGCCAGTATCGCATTGTCAATATTTTTTTTTTCCCAATACATTGTTCATACACTGTAAAGCACAAACCTGGATTTTTCTGTCAGACAGTAGTCCGAGTTCATCACAGCAGTCTTTGCAGATCCTGAGGAAGATGTATTCCTTGGTCTTCTCTTCAATCACAGCTTCGTAGACACGCTCTTTGGCCCCTGGAGGAGGCTGGCAGCTGACGCCCTCCAAGCCCAAAGGCAGGAAGAGAACTGAATTTACCTTGGTCATCACAAGTCGTCCTGCCAGAGTGTCCTGAGGGGTGAGAAAACACTGCTGGATTGAACTGGCTAACAGAAAACGCAACAGCTGGATATGTAGCAGTACTACAATGGAAATTCCGTTCACTCGGTACCTCAGACAGTGTTTTTGTGAGTTTAAAACGTGCAAAGAGTTGTCCATTCTGAGCATACTTTGCTCCAACCGAAATGCCAGTCAGCATGAAGCTGGATACCAGCTGGAGGTTTACTTTGATGTTAAACCTTGGGAGACAAAAAAGTATATATAAATATTAGCGAACCAACTAATACAGTTAAAAAAACAAAACAAAACAAAAACCACAGTGGGCCCTCAGAAGTGGAACAATGCAGTAGGCTAATGCTCATTCTGAAATGTGCTGAGATTGCAAAAACATTTTGTCCTCGTAAGTAATAAAACAACAACAAATCCTTCCCAGGGGCTCAAACTTAGAAAGCCATGAGTAATTTGTATCTCATTCAGTTTATTAATTTTCCTAATATTTTAGGTTGCCCAAAGTTGCTACAGTACTTAGGGGGATGTGAACTTGCATTTCAGAGTTCTGACTAAATTCACATCACTATTTTGTTGATTCCGCTATTATGATTGTGTGCAAGATGTTACCAAGTAACACATCAGGTAAGGTACTTTTTATTTGAAATTTTAGCCTATCACATTCATACAATCCTATTTCTGCACTTGTGTTCACATTTTTGAACACTTTGTAGTAAACATTGATTTAAGACATTTTAATGAAAATTAAGGCATTAGTTTTTAATATTTATACAATTCGATGCCTTTTAAGACTTCAAGGAGCCACAGGAAGTCTGTAAAATGACTCTTACTCTGTAATTGGCAGATTCATTGGGAGTTTGTATTAAAAAAAAAAAAAAAGTACTCTCCTGCTGAAAATGATCGAGATGTATTTGCACTTTAGAAATACATCAGCTCATTTTTGCGATTTTTCCCGTGAATAAGAATGAGTCGATTAAAGCGATTGGGTAGCGGAGGAAATAATAAATCAGGTATGTTCATTCGGAGTTTAAAAAAAAAAAAGAAAGAAAAAAAAGAAAAAGAAAAGAAAAATCCCCTCCTCTGAGATATCCCCTCAGGAATGTTATTAGACCTCATTGGAAATCAAGAGAAATACCAAATTCACAATGAAGATCAAGTCTGACATCTTGTGGTAGGTTGAAAGCACAACATCAGTTCAAAAAAAAAAAAATGGCAGTTGTTCAGTAGCTATATTCAAGAATGGCAAACACAGATGTAGTTTTGCTATTCTCCCAATTACCAGCATATTTGTGCGATACTTTGGAGTCTGTTAAAACACCTCATCAAGTTGTACCTAAACAAGATTTACTGTGTATTCAGATGAATGGTGAAATAGACAAAAAAGAAAAAAAGCTTGCAGAACACAAACTACTTTTGTATTCATTTCTTTCAAATACAGCAGCAAAGTTAGGCAGAAAAAAAAAATCCCTGCCTTTTTCATTTTTGTAGATTGTGCTATTATTTATATATATCCACCTCCCTAATTACAGCAAAGCCTTTGTACCTACTATAAAATAAAATGAAAAGATACAGATTACTTACTTGCTAACTTCTTTAAATTGTGCAATCTCCTCTATGTAGAGAAGGTCATGCAACCGGGCCTGGTAATTTTCTCTGGTCAGAGTCTTGTCCAGAACTGACTGAGTAAAGAGCTGGTCCGCCGACAGTGGGATTTGATAACGGGAAAGAAGACTGCGCTCCAAATCACACATGGTCTCATTAGGTGTGAATCCGACTATTGTCTTACAGGAAGAGTCCCAACGTTTTGCAGTCATCAAGAGCTGCTGTCTGGCTGCCATTAGATGTTCTATATCTTGAAAACAAAAGTAGAAGAACAGTGATTTCAATTAAAATTATTGGAGTTTCTTTTTAACATCTCCTCTACACAAAGCTTATTTTTTGGAATACCTTCAATAGAGGCAGCATCCACCATTATTCGTTGCATAAGCACTGGTTCTGAGCCAAAGTCAAAAACTATGGTCTGTCTGAAGGTGCCAAAGATCTCTGTGTTGAAGTCCACTGTGACCTTGTAGACACAATGGTCTATGCCATTGTCTGCCACCACTGCAAGTAGAACAACAATGACAAAGAGCGCAAATAACTCAATTTCCTTGACAAATCATTGTGTGTGCATTTGGATTTGAAAATCCTTTCTAAAGCAGCTGAAGCTGATGAAGCTCCAAAGATAAATACATTTGGATTTAAGGATGATCTTTTTGGTGAAATCAGGAAATAGAAAACAGCAACACGCAAAGTTTGCAACTCGAAGACAAGAGGCACATTAAAACGTTTACCTTCATCCGTCAAGCACGGGTAAGCTAGTAGCTGTGCGAACTATAAAGCTAAGCTAGCGTGGTTAATTTGACAATTTAGCTAACTGGTTAAATATCAACTAAACCTGTGGTCTGTTATGCATTTAATTAAGTAGACAAAGTGATACATTAGACAATTAATTTCCACACTATACCATAACAAAAAAAAAAAAAAAAAAAAAAAAAAAAAAAAGATTTAAGCATAGAAATGTATAAGCTAACTGCTGGTGAAACCAGAACACTCAAAGAAATTAAATGTCTTTGTTCACAATAATCTATAATTGTGTTCATTGAAATTTCAATGCAAAAAGTCCTAGTCCTAGTCCCCAGTATCAGCATCGCTGGCTACTCGAGAATTAATACTCACACTGTTCTGGAAAAAAAGGTGACAGCGCACAAATTATAATTTAAAAATTAAAATAAGGTGATGACTATAGTCTATAATTCTATAGTCACTTTTATACAAAATATGGCCAAATTACAGTCAAACTTGGCAGGCTTGTACACACTGTGATGTCCTTTTTACCAGGTTTGACAAATGGTTTATTTCTCTGTTGACCAGGCTTCCAAACATCTGGTGAGTAATTTGATTATGATCAAAGCTGTGTATAAGGAAGGTAATGAGCATTGATCTATACTCTGACTATTGGGCATCATACACCAAATACCTGCTGAGTCTTTACGTGGCGTCCACTCTTGAGACCCGGAAGACACAGTTTGTAGCTGCTCCCCAGCAGAGACGCCTGTGATGGAAAAGTGTGGTCTGTGGGCATCGTAGAGCAGGGCTATGCGATATAACTTTCTAGGAGGCTGCTCAAAGACACACAGAAAGGATGAAAGAAAAAGACAAAATTACAGTGCATTTTTTTTTTTTTTTTTTTTTTTTTTTTACACATTTTCCTTGTAAATACTGTGTGCTCCGTAATGCCAAAATTCAGATTTATGCATGAGGTAGTTATCAATAAAGGTGTTTTGTAAGTGTAAGGAATTACATACGTAGTTTATTAATAAATGATTAGCAAGCCGGTGGAATTGACTGTAAATTACAAAAAATTAAAATAGCGGCCCACATTTAGACCCCAAAACACTAATATCTAAGAAAAAACACAAGTAGGAGAATCTGTGAATAAGTGAAATGCAAGTATACAGGGGAATACTGTAGTTTGCAGTCAAAAACAACCACCAGTAAACATCATAGCTAGAGGCAAACTACATCCATAAAGACGCAATGACAACTCAACTAGGCAGGATTAGTACACTCAGTTCTAACTGTATCAAACCATTATTTGGAATTGGAATTTAAAAAGCAAAACAAAACAAAACAAAAAAGAACATTTAACATTTTAATTTTCTCCATATTTGATCAATGAAAATTCATCAAATGCTCAACCCTGATTGTTTCCAACAAATTATCCTTCAATCCTACCTTGCACAGCAGTGTGAAGGTCCAAGAGTGGAAGGATTTTTTGGTGGTGACGGTAAGAGAGAGGCTTGTGCTGGTTTCAACGCTGACTCCTTCTAAACAGTCACTAAGCTGGAAAGAGAGGAAAATAAAGGTGAGATACTGACAGTATTTTTGAAAACCCTGACAATTACGGTATATATATTACTTCCACAGGTAAATTAAGCCTGAATTAGGAGAAGTTAAAGTATAGTATCTTGTGTTTTCTATTGAGTGAGTTACATACCACTTTCTCTGGGGAGAGAGAGTTCATCCACTTCTCTATTAGTGTCTCCATGTAATTTTCGGTGAAGTGTTTGCTCTCCTGCTGTTGCTTGAGACGGATGAGGCGTGATGCGTAGCGTTTCTGCCATTCCATCAACTCCTCCTGCGAGTGGGCTGATGTGCACTGGGCCCCATACCGACACAGACCCTGCTCTAAGTACCTAAAGGGGACATAAAGAGTGTGGTTGGATTTTAGATCTGTAAATAAGATCCCCCCCCCCCAATTACGAAAATCAGTTTTTCCTATGGCTTCATCAAGGTGTACTGTAGTTAAATGCTGTATGAAGCTAAGACATGCCTTTCATGACACTCCATATTAAAATTTTCCTATTCTGGTACAACATGACAATTACATGGTACAAGGGAGCGGATAGATAACAGCATAGTGGGATTCAAAGACCAATTACTATTTTTTTTATTTTTTATCCACAGGCAAGTGCTGGATAAAAACATTTTAAACTCCTGATTCAAAATCACAATCGATTCATAACTTGAAGCCCTTATAATTTTTTTTTTTTTTTTTTTTTTTTTTTTTTACCTTTTACAGAGGGTGTACTCCTCACTGCTGGTGACTCCTCGAGGCGGCGGCCTGAACTGCCAGCCATCTTGGACCTCTGGCAGTGCACACAAAGTTAAAAAGGTTAACGAGGCTGAACACAAAATTGGGCTTCAGCAAGCTTTTTACCTGATGGGACTGAGCATTACAAATAATAGATACTGCTACTGCTACTATTGCTACTACTACCATGTACGGTATAAATGTACATTATGGAGTAGGGTTGAACCATTAATTGCATTTGCAATAAAATCATGATTTGACAATCCATAAAATTTCACAGCGTGACTACTGGTGAGTTTTCCATCTCGGAAGAGATTTTTCACCTCGCAAGGTTTAAAAGAAAAACAAAAAAAATCTGTGCATATGTGAAAAGTTACGTTGAAGGAGGGATACAACTATTTTATCAGTTTACAGAGCCGATGATGCTTACGCAGCATGAGAAACAGAAAAATATATCCATCTGCTTGTCTTTGCCAAGACTGTTCATAGACCGAAAATAGAACATCACCAGACTTAATTTTTCTACAAAAACTTGGTGTGTCACCCGAATTGTTCACAACATTGTTTAAATATGAAACAAATTAACTTCTGCCTACCCTCCTCCTGGTCATCTGTGTATTCTGGTGCCATCTCACTCTTCTTTATAGCCTGACAGACAAAAAGATGAGGTGATGGTGAGGTGGAAACAGAGATAATTATTGTGTCAAGGCTATTAATACAGTATAACCAAGCAGGCAACCTGACCACCAGAATTATAAATGACCATTAGATCCAAAACAGCTACAGCACAAACTATACTGAGTGGGATTCAGTAGTTATAATTGTGCTATTATGACTCCAGCCTGAAGCATTCACCAATTAAAACCTAGCAAAAAGGCATAAATGCAAAAGAACTATGCATGGCAGTGTAGTGTATACTGACCTGTATTTCTGAAAATAGAATTTTTAATCTAGATATGTCTTTCGCAACAATGCCATTCTGTAAAGGAAGATGGAGAAAAGTAATTTCATTACAACAATTATTTGTAATATGACATAGTGTAGGATATATTTTGTTTTGGAGTGCATGGAAAGAAAATGCATTATTAATATATTCCTTATGGGAAGGAACATATATACATTGGTAGTTGGTAGCATACTCTTATCCTGGTCTAAGTTTGCTTGGCACATTCAGTGTATAGTAAATACTGTTCATCCAACATACCATTGGCTCGCCAAACAAAGCTTTAGAAAGGATGCTGGCCACATCCTGTAGGCTGCCATCCAATTGCATGGAGTTCAAGCTGGCCTGGAGCAAACCGTCTCCCCCCATCCTATCTTCTGCCAGGACTAGTCAGAAGAAAAAGCAAGAACATCGGACCTTAGTTACTAATAAAATAATGTACTATTCATACTCCACACAAAAATTCAGTTTATATGCAAAATTGCAGCCTTATTCATGACATCAATTTGCTTTGCACCTCCGCATGATTGCAACATGTCAAGATTTCCCAAAAATGGCATCTGTCCAAATGCAAAGTTAACAAGACTTCAAATGACAGAATGGACACTTCAACCTGTACAAATCACCAAGAATTTTGAAAATCTGATGAAGGCTCCTGGATTCAATTGTCAAGTTAGTTCTTACAATGTTCATTTAAAGAGCCATAACTACCCTAAATTATAACTAAAACTGTTTAATTTATTTTAGTTCCCCCTTCCCAGAAGGGAACCATTATTACAACACAACCACTGGCTACATGGGGGCTACATGGAGCCCATGTGCACCATGTTGAGGCACCCCATGTGTCGCTATTAGCGTTGGTTCACTACCACTCATGCTTTAGTTAAAATAGAATAACAAAGAATCATTGACATTTTACTAATTTTTTGCAGCAAGGCAAACTCTGGGCTTAATGAGAGTATTTTGCGACAAAGAGGAAACTCGTGAATGGATAACCAATTTATTAATTCATATATTGTACTATTATTGGTCTGAAAAATGTGGTATTGAACATCCCTGCTTTATTGTAATATTAATTAAGTTATAATCTCTGATTCATTACAGCCTTATATTAAATGTAAACTTGCAATGCTTCCCTAGCAAAATTCTTACCATGTTTGCAGTCTTGATCTGCTTCATCATATTTTTTCTGTTGGTAAAGAAAGAAGAAATTGGAAAAACAGCCACAACAAATATACTTTAAACATGCTACATGGGTCAGATCTTCAGAGGTTCGGAGAATCACTATCTTGGCTGCACAATGGACTCTCTTCCACACTATCATTACACAAGTTAAGCAGTTCCCAAATTCCCATAATTGTAGAGCGTATCATTTTAGTATTCTGAGAAGACAAATGTATATTTGGTGTTCCCTCACCTATCGTGGTGTTAGGTTCCACGCCCACTCGCAATAGGTGAATTTCCACAAAGTAGAGGAAGCATTTATTTTATATCTCAATATCTACATTTACAAGTGTACAATATTTTTTTGTAATTTCTCACACTCTTAATAGGGATGTAATGATAACCAAACATTAGGATATGATATTGTCACGATATAAAAGGTCACGATACGATAATTATCACTAATCACGATATTGTGGGGAGGTTGGCGATACCAAAAACGGGCACAGTATTGTAAAATAAATAAGCTCATACTCATAAAAAAAAAAACATTGTGCTTTTGTATATTAAAACAATGCATGTAAACAACCTACAATCTCCAATAATGCTGGATGACGCTTGGAGGAGAGGCAGTTTGGATGGGACTGGAAAATTGGACCATTCTTTTTGTGTGTATGGTGCTCATCGCGAACGCAGCGACTACTTGTTTATGAGCTAGCTTATACGTAAACTTAGCTTGTGGCAAACGTGTGTGACGTCATGCATGCTGAGATCACCTCTCTGATCAACTGCTGAAAGGAGACTGTCCTCTTTCATCTAAAAACTGCTTCAAACATCAAAGTGTATGTAGGGATGGAAGAATGTTGATTTGTTGTGATTGTATTGTATTGGTGTTAATGTTTTATGTTAGGTTTATTTTGTGTTCTGTAAAGCGCTTTGTGACAGTTCAGGCTGTTTGAAAGCGCTATATAAATAAACTTGAGTTTAGTTAATATTTAGGAATTTACTTGCCAATGCAAGCACACATTGAGTTCCTCCACATATTGGCTCGGTTCACAAGCATATTATGTACCCCTTCATCTGACCATTAGCATGGATTTTAAACATAGAAGGGCCAAAACATCCCCTTGTGAAAATTAAACCTCACTAACAAACTAGCCACTTGAGGGTTCTAGAACTGCACATATGGAAGTCAATCTGACTTTTTTCGCAGCTGTGCTTTTAATATCGTGACATGACGACAATATACTGTTGCAGTTTTAATACCACAATATCACGATATTGCAGTTATCGTTACTCGTGGTGATTACTAAAGAACGGAATAAGGTAGAAACATACTTTTTTCTAATGAAAGGAATGGAATACAATCTTTCATGGGGTACCATGTATATGTAGTAATAGCACACAATATTCTGTTTGCCTTGAAAGAGGAGTGAAAATGCTTGAAATCGGCTGGCACTGACTGTCGGGGTTGTTTGTTGGATAACGTGCGGCAATAAAAGAGTTACACATACAGCTGTGCTCTTGAGTTTACATACCCTGGCAGAATTTATGATTTCTTACAACAGAAACTACACAAATGACCCTGATCAAAAGTTCACATACCCCAGTTACAGTAATGTGTATGTGTTTTTTTATTTTTTAATGTGGGAGGAAGATGGAACACCCATAGAAAACCCACACAAGGAAAGAGAGAATTTGCTCCACACAAAAAACTCCACACAGGGGGCCCGAAGCAGATTCAAAGCCAGAAACTCTCAAATGTGTGGCAGACATAACAACCACTACAGAATTGTGTTGTCTCTTGTTTAGTAATAAATAATACGATAAAAATAGATATACTGTAGAGCATTCATTCAGAGACAATTTGAATTTCAGCAGTGTATGACAATGTGAGTAGCACTGCACTCACCAACTGAAGAAAGGCAGCGATGCGATAAAGCAGGGCGCGACTGCGGAGGCATCCGGAAGGCGGATTCGGCAAGATGGGGGCACCTGTGGATTGGACCACAGGACCGAGGACCGCCAATGTGTCCGTGCTGTGACTGACTACCGCCTCATACTCCTGCCTGATTAACGATCTGCTGGCTTCTTCACATGATTTCTCCGCTCTCCTGTCCGCCATGACTCAGGGACAAAACTTCTATGAGAAAAAAACAAAACAAAACAAAAACATTCACATCAGCTGTGGCACATACCTGTACAGAGGTGTAGAGTTATGTAACGTTTGGGTAACTTCCTAATTGAATCACATTTGAACCGGTCTGGTACCGATTCTCTGGTATTGATACTCTAATGCAGTGGTCCCAAACCACCTACCGGGCTGCAGCGGGAAGCACTGTTGAAAGAATTAATAATTTAAAAAAAAATAAAATAGATAAATAAATAAAAAAAACTTACTGTACTTCCGGTTAATTGGACAAAGTATTAAAAAAAAAAAAACGTTTTTGGGTTTGAATGCGAATTACTAATTAAAAAATGTGTCAGTCATAAAATGGTCAAACAAAAACGCTACTGTGAAGATATTATGGGTCACATTATTACACAGAGCAGCTTTAAATAATTGGACAATGACTACCATGTGAAAGTAAAGTTGTGCTAAAACATGTTCCAAGTGGGAATTGAACCCTGACCTTACACGTGCCAGTCACTGTTTTGACTTAAAATATCAATATTTTTTTGTTTGCACTATTTTGCACCAGAGTGTGCTGACTTAATTATGATTTGAGATTTGCACAATAAATGTTGTTATCCAAAGTAAATTTATTATTTCATTGGTTTTTTGTTGTTTTTTTAAATCCATTTAGCTTCTATAATGGACTATGTCAACCAGGAAGCAAATTATTAAAAAACAAACAAACAAAACACTTAATTCTATACCGTGATATATACACCGTTACCGTGAAGGACTGCAGTTTATACCATGATATGAATTTTTTGCCATATCACCCATATCGACTGCAGTGTGACCTCTTGTCTCCTGCAGTTCATTTCGTCTACCCCATTTGGGATAACTGCAATCAGTTACGCGTTTGTACATTGAGGCATGAGAGAATTTCCACATCGGTGGAGGAAGCAAGAAAAAGAACTCAAAATTGACATGTCCGTCGATCACGAAGTCAAGACGGAGCAGAGCGGATCCATAACGCTCACCCGCGGTATAATCCCAGGGAGAGTTTGTCATCATTCTGGGAGGATTAACGAAGGAACTGCTGGACATTGGTGTAAAATTTGACGTTCAAATTAAGTTCCGAGCAGCCTTTGTGCGCTGGATGAGAGACGGCGAACACACTTTCACCAAACTGGGAGGCAGCGTCGAGCGAGTCCGCCACCGTACGTAAAGAAATTGTTGACGCCTGGGCTCACGAAAGCAGGCATCATTGCAAAACAGCCGCACGGCAACGAGACTGGCTCCGATAATGACGAGCAGGAACCTGGCGTGTTTGAAGGAGAAATTGCTCAGCTGTTCAATTCGGATACATAAGTTGAGGACGTTGAAGGATTTTTGATTGTAGAGTGATCAAAAAACAATATTAGATTGTAAAATTGTTGAAGTAGAACCAAAGCATTCAGTTTGTTTTAGCAAGCATGAGACAATAACGTGGTGCGCTTTTATGTAAAGCGCAAAATTACATAAATTTACTTAACAGCCCCCGTAACAAAATTCTGAGCAGAAACGCACTCAGCAGGAGCAAACTTACGCAACAAGCAACGTTTACAATTGTGAGAGATTTTGTGTCATTGTGCTTTTTAGATCGATCAATTGCAGTATGCAAAATAGCCTTGATGACAATTAATCACTGATTGACTGTTTGCTAGTGAATCAGTGGCTAAAACAAGTAAGCCAACTTGACCTTTAATCACGGGATTAGGACGGATCCACAAAATATAAAATGAGCAGAAGCGTCAATAGGTGCCTTCTGGTGAGTTCGGCAAACCTCCGCAATTTCCGTGGTGACCATATTGTTTGGTTGAGAGAAGATTCGCTTCAGTGTTCATATTACAATTGATTTTGACAAATGTGCAATGAATGATGATAAACCAAAAAACAAAATTAAAATAAGATGCCAAAAAGTGGTACATAAAATTACTGTAGCCTGATCAATTGTTCAAATTCCTCCACTACGATTGATTAAGGAACGGGAAAATACGTCAAAATGAATGGCTTTCCTAATCAGGAAAAGAGATCGGTAAGTTGTGGTTCAGTCTTCTGTGCGTGCAAGAGCCCTGCAAACACTGCATTCTGGTAACATCTACATGTACAACCTCCTTTACACAATATAGTCCTAGGTGTTGCACTAAGACAACTAGATTTACTTTTTAACAAAGTTAAGCCACACTTCTTGATCTGTGCCGTGTAAATGTACATGAGGCGTGCAGTTCTTTGGTCTAAGATGGGTTTCATCTTCGGATCGGCGGATGGGCCAGCAAAATAGAAAACAGTTCATCTATCCATTTTCCAAACCACTTATTAGAATTGTAAAATCCCAGGAGTCTGAAATTT